>NW_018128227.1:220525-222982 GCF_001952655.1 Monopterus albus | reverse complement strand
CCGGGCAGAAACAGGGCTGGCTCATTATTAATGATGTGCAATACCGCTTATTTTCTTTCTGATCCAGTACCAAGTAAAGTCCAGGCTGTTGTCGCCGATACCATTATTAGCAACAAAGGCTACCGCCCTGCTCACACACTGTGGAGGGATTTTTTTCCTGCAGCCCAGATATAACTTGGTGATGGGACTACATGCATACGGTACATACAGGGACCCTTTAGCATGCCATCTTGGTTGCTAATTACTTCCCTGCACCCAGCAACTGCATATGACATCCATTCTGTTGCCAAGAGACTCCTGACATTTACAGAGCAGCAGTTCACATACAATTATAAAAGGTGGGAGGAGAAGTAGTTCCTTTTAGCTGGATCAGAAGTATTGGTATGTCAGGATCCATCCGCACATCACTACTCACTGGGCCAGTTGAGCCCAAGTCAGCACGTGTTACCCCCCTGCTGCTAGGAACAGACTGAAATTGGGGCCAACCTGTGCCGGCCTGGCTCTGCACAATTAGAGCAGGCTGACCCGTGCTGATGGAAAAACACCATAAATCATACATTTTTAGTGGTGTGTCATCTACCTGCATTGTTATAGTGACTCTTCTCTCTTCTTTCTGCAGTGCATGCTGTGGAAAGTAAGTCAATCTTTTTTTTTTTTTTTTAGACACCTTCTGGAAAACGTCACTGCTGAACAGCCTCATTCCAGTACACGAGCCTGTTTACTGTGTTAAAGCATTGCAAATGTACAGTACAATTATACTTTGTATGTATATAATCAGAGTATCTTTAAGTTGGCCTTTTTGCCAGTAGAAGCAGATGTAGAATTTGAGTACATTGTTTTACTGTAAGGTAAATAATGGGATGGTGTCGCCGTTCAACTGTCCAGCCTTTTTAGGGTTTTTCAGTTTCCATTTCTGGTACCTGCATTCAGTTCTTAAATACTGCTGGATATCACTAATATCAGTAAACCATGATTCAGATTTGACAAAACAAGCAGGTTCCACATTCTTTTTTAAGGTTTCCTTAATTAAAATTACTGAGCTTCCATCTGAGAAGGCTCCATCTGCAGATGAATACCAGGTGTTAAAAGCCAGTAAGTGGACCTTGAGTTTGGATTGTTTTCAATATACTATTTCAGTCAGGAGGAAACATTTATGCCTATTATAATATTACCATAGTATCTGTTACAGTAGTAAACATTAGTAGACCTGACAGACTTTTTTTGACCATTATCCTGATAAGTAATAGTAATAATTTAATCTTTATGCAAAAATACAAAACATTCTAGTTCCAGATTCTCAAATGTGAGGATTTGAAAAAAGAATTACTGTATCAGCCTGTGATTCAGGAACAGCTTTGCACAAGCAAAAGAGAAATTTACAAATGTAGGCACAGAAAAGCAGACACGGAGATTGGACGATGAGCGTGTTAGTTTCCACCAATCTGTTGTGCATACCCACTCACTGTGCTCCATCTGTGGACGTGCTGGGACACGTCCAATGGTGTCATTCATAGAGCAGATGTAAAATAAAGCTAGTGAATTCACACCAGACCTGTAGTTCAGCAGACAAATCCCCTGTTATAGATTGCTTGTTTTTCCTTTGGTGACCTTATCCTGAACATGATCTATTCAAGGCCTTATGCAGTGATGAATGTGACAGAATCAGCTTTAGTTTGGAACTGCCCTGTAGAGCAGAGGTGTGACATGAGGCTGCTAACTCGATGAACTTGTGTCTGTGCGCATCAGCTTTATTTGCTGCCTGTCATTTATAAACTGAGACTGAATCAGTGTCATAAAGGCAGTAATCAGTCACGACCTCATCAATAACACATTTCTGACAGAACTGTAGCTTAACATATGTTCATTCATTTTTATTTACTAAATGTGTTTGGAGGATTTGTAATTAACAAGTTGAATAATGTGCTGTTTCATTGTGTTGCAGTACACGACCTGCAGAGCTTTGGCTTAGACAGCGTAAGTAACTCGAGTGATATTTTCTGAATCAGTTGTACTTTAACTTTATCATCTGTATTTTTTTTTATTTGCTTACTTTGGTATTATTTTGTTTGCTTGTTTTTTCTTTATGTAGTTTGTATAACTTTAGAAAAATCATGAACCCAGACTTTAGACATGATGAGACATGATAAATCAGTCTTTTCAAATGCTCCTAGTAATATAATCTTTTACAGAAGCAAAAAGCTGAATTTTTAATAAATGGTTGTTGAGGGTTCATGGGAGTTTGCCCAACCAGTTCACATGTGTTTCGTGGATCTGGAGAAGGCATTCGACCGTGTCCCTCACAGCGGCCTGTGGGGGGTGCTCCGGGAGTACGGGGTCCGGGGCCCTTTGCTAAGGGCCGTCTGGTCCCTGTACGACCGGAGCAGGAGCTTGGTTTGCATTGCCGGCAGTAAGTCAGACTTGTTTCCAGTGCATGTTGGACTCCGGCAGGGCTGCCCT
>NW_018128227.1:204856-219836 GCF_001952655.1 Monopterus albus | reverse complement strand
GGAGGAGCTGGAGGAAGTGTCTGGACATTGCTTAGACTGCTGCCCCCGCGACCCGGTCCCGGATAAGCGGAGGAAAATGGATGGATGGATGGTTGTTGCTAAACTTTACAGATGGTCGCTGAAGTCTGCCAATTTATAATCTTTCCATTTGTCTTCGTGCAGATAAACATGACCCATCTGATAAAACACCTGTCATTTGGTAAAGATTATCCCGGCCTCGTCAACCCTCTGGACGGAACAGACGTCACAGCGCCACAGGGTCAGTGATTTCACCTTTACAGTTTTCAACCTTGTAGGTAGCAAGAGCGTTCCAACAAAAGGTTTAGCTGATAAAATCATACCATTTCATTTAGGGTGGAAAATCCCGTTAAAGCCAATGTAATTTACGTTTTGTAAATTTCTTCACCCAAAAAGTTATGACCGTGTGGACTGAAAGAAGGAAGGGCCTTCATTCACTGTACACGTGACCAGTAATATAAGACTATAGGTGTAACAGTGCACATTTACACTGGGCTCTAAACCAGAGCTATGCAGTCACCACTAACGCCGACTTAAGTGGCTAGTTCAACCACTGTTGTACTGCCACTGGATGTGGAGCACTGGAAGAAGAAGATACAGTTTCAGCTTCTGGCTCGGAGGCTGAATTTACCTGCCAAGAGTTTAACCCAAATGAAACCCACAATTTCATTGTCCAGGCAAAATCCAGTTTGACTAAACTTTAGGTTTTGCTGTCAGATCCTCAGGATTTAAAAGTGAGAACTTCTTCTGTACAAAAATACTAGCAATAAAACAAGAGCAACGATTTTAAGTACACACACTAAACAGACCAGAATAAAATGCAGCTGTGTGAGAACTGAGGTTTGTTCAAAGGGAGAAATGTAGTTTTTGACACCTTGGCAAACTTGTGAACAGAGCAGCTTGATGAGTTCTCCGAGGGTTGTTGAAAGGCATTTCAGCTGGTGTAGACGTTGACAAACTAAGAGAAAAGTGTGCTGTGTCTGCTGGTGCGATTGGCATAGACGATAAAAATCAGCTGTGTTTTGTGCGTGTCACTCTGAGCAGGACAATTGTAACACATCCACTCTGAAAACCCATTTGACAAATCTTGGATCTTTATTGACAAAACTAGACTGGGCTTTGAGAGTGCAACAGCATCGAGTGGACAGTGAGCTGAGGTTGTAGTGAATGGAAAAGTCCCATAGCTGTAATGTTGTGACGAGGTGGAGGGCGTCATCCCTCATCCTCCTCAGCAACGGATACCCATCCCGATGGCCATGAAGGTGCCGAAAGTCCCCCCACTCTGCAGCATGGTCTTCCCTACTCCTCCCATCAGCTCCCTGCCACGCATGCCGATCCTAGAGGAAAGAGAGACACTTTCAGTTTTTTATCCTAGAGGAAAGAGAGACACTTTCAGCTTTTATCTGATCTGAACTACAGTCATATTTGAGAGGCTAAATGTGAGAGACCTGGAGCAGTTGGCTAAAGACAGGTGGTCCAAAATTCCAGTAGAGAGGTGTAAGAAACTCACTGATGGTTACAGGAAGTGATTGGTTTCAGTTATTTTGTCCAAAGAGTGGGCTACCAAATATTAAGTTGAAGGTGTCAGTAATTCTGTCCAGTCCATTTCTGGAGTTCTGTGTGGAAGGTATCGGGTTTGGTTTGGTTTCTGATTTTTTTTTTGTGTGTGTGTTGTGCAAACAGAAGAAATAAATAATTTGTGATTGCAACAATTTTCTGGGAGAAGTGGTGCATTATCTGAAAGACATGCAGGGATGCCAGTAGCTTTGGCCATGTCTGCAGCTCACACTGGCCCTGGGACTGTAGCTACTGGTGTTAATGGAAAATCACCCTATTCAGTTACATATACAAATATACAGTAGTTTTTCTATAAAAGTTTATAGTTTGAGTATACATTGAGTTACCTGAGACAGGAGAAAGTGCCAAACATGGCACCAGCAGCCATCCCTACTGCAAACCCCATCATGAAGCCCATCTTGACTCGATCAAAACAGTTGGGTTGAGTCTGGCCATATGGACCAACAGCCACTGGCATCTAGGGAGGCC
The DNA here is from genome assembly GCF_001952655.1 of Monopterus albus. NCBI lineage: Eukaryota > Metazoa > Chordata > Actinopteri > Synbranchiformes > Synbranchidae > Monopterus > Monopterus albus. Next base: position 217,772 of record NW_018128227.1, on the reverse strand, counting down.
AGAGACACAGGATATGTTCAGTGTGGTGTTAACAGTTTACAAAAATACTCAGCAATAAACATCCCTACATGGTGCAGAGCCAGATGACACCCTGATCCAGTTGAGCTTGGTTCACCTGTACACAACTACTTAACTATGGTCCAAAAAACGTGAAGTGATGCCCGGGCTGTAATTCATTGTTCATGCTGAAGCTTAATCACCAGATAAAAAAAAAAAAAATAAAAAAATACATGGAAGCTGTAATTAAATGCTGCCAAGTCCATATTACTGTGTATGTACTATGTAGTAATATTTAGAGTATGCAGTTTTTGCTGTTAGCATACAAAAAAAAAAAAAAAACAACGATGATACAAGGCTGAAACATAAAAAATGTCGTTAACTTTATGCTTTAACACACAGTATGTTTCAGAGGTTTTTCTTCCAGCTGCTTCTACAACGTCTTTGTGTAATGCATCGTGTATCAGTACTGTAAAACCCAAATCCAGCTGTGCATGTCACTCTTCCTGTGTGAACACACTAAATACTCAGTCTGAATTGGTTTTAGGATACGACAAAAGTTCAGTTCTCTGTAATGAGGAAAAACCTACCACTTAAACACACAATTCAAGATTTGGAAACAAACTATAGCTTCCAAAAAGTCTGACATTTGACTTCTGTATAGAGCTGATTATTGAAAAATTAACCAAATGATTCGGTTAAGCGAAGGACTGCTCCCCAGACAAAGTATTTACAGACATTACCTTGGACTGTAGGTAATTATAACAGGCGTTTTTACTGTTTTATGGGCAAAACGAAAAAATAATGGTCGCAACCATTTATAAAGAAAACAGTCATTGTTGTTACCCTGCTTTTAAATCCGCTTGGCACTAATTATTCTATAACAATGTACAACAATCAGTTCACTCCTAGTCAGGTACCGTTGGTCATTTATTTGATTATCGTGCAGGATATTAATGTTACTCTGACTGAAGACTCTTCTGTTTTTTAGTGTAGTTTCTGTTTAACGTTAGGTTAGCTGTTGTTTTAGCATGTAGGCTAAGCAGGTTACCTAGCTAACTCAATTACTTGGCAAACTAGGCTAACCTCGTTTAACCCGTTTGTGTTAACGGTTTTATCTTCATAGCTATTATTTAAGACCAAATAACAACTGTATCTGAGTTCGTCTGTGAACATGAATCCGTTATATCTGTAAAATTCACGCTTTATCGCACCGGGTCGTTTATTGTGCTAGCTTAGCGCGCTAACGTCACCTGCGGCCTTGACAGATAAACACGGCACGTTTTCACTGACAGTTTTCGTCTTTTCCTCAACATATTTTCTATGATTCGTCAGACGTCGACATTACCTTGGATTAAATGTTAAAATGAGGTTGGTCTTCTGGTTCCTAACTGGAAGTTTGTCTTATTTTTTTAGCGTAACGGCGTTTAAATGTCTTTCTGGCAGACCTCCATAACCGGATAAAGGAAGGAGATTGAGGTCGAGGAAGCAAATAAAGAGAAGTAGTAACCTGGAAGAGAAAGAAAACGGCGCCAACCTGTGGTTCATTTTATTACTACTCTTAGTAACAAGAGATTTTACTGACTTCTCTCAGAATTCTGACTTTAATCTTAAAGTCGTAATTCTGAGAAAAGTCAGAATTTATTCTCAGCATTCTGACTTTAATCTTAATGTCAGAACTCTGAGAAAAGTCAGAATTTATTCTCAGCATTCTGATCTTAAATCTTAAAGTCAGAATGCTGAGAATAAATTCTGACTTTTCTCAGAGTTCTGACATTAAGATTAAAGTCAGAATGCTGAGAATAAAGTCAGAATTTTAAGAAAAATTTATGCAGTGGCCCTAATTTAAAAAAAAAGTTATGCAGTGGCCCTAATACTCTTCCGTAAGATTTAAATCATTTAATCAATTCGAGTTTTTTTTAAATTCTTTGTTTTTTTTAATTTAGAGTCGACATATATAGTTAGCACTTTCAGTCTTGACATAAAACTCTATCCATATTTGCTGCTCAGCCGACTTAAAATACAAAAACCCACAAATTAAATTTCTCCCTAATGTTGCAATCTTAGTTACAATCTTGCCTCAAAGCTCCCCATAGGTAAAGTGAGAAATAAAACATCTGGATCAGCACCAAACTTTCTGGATTATTCTGTGGCCCATACCCTACCTCTCTAAAACCTTTCATCCACATCCATTCATTACTTTTTAATCTATGCTGTGAACAAACTAAGAGATGCCAGTAAAAACATGACCTCCTTGGTGGAGGTAATAAGCAGTGCATCCCTGTTCATTAATGTGGAGCTGACACTTTCTGCTCACACTTTCTCAGAGGGAGTACAAATGAAAACCTGTAAAACTGTAGCTCATTTTAAGGTGCCATCTGAGATGAACACAAAAAAAATGACCTGTTTAGGTTTACAGAGGGTCATCTGTTTGATTTTGCCTTTGTTTTTGAATGTATGACTATATTCATATTTTAGTTTAGCATGGTTTTCCCTTGTCTTCACACAGGCTCAATGATGTACCAGTATTTTGTGAAAATCGTCCCTACCATCTATGTGAAAACTGATGGAGAGGTGAGTCCAACATTTGTGCCACTGGAGATCCTGAAGGGACAAGTTGAAAATAAAACCTGTTATATTTGCTATTTACTTTATTAAAGCTGGTTTGTGGACATGAAACAGAATTGTTTACCTTAGATGATATTCAGTAAATAATTTCACATACTTTATGTTGTGTACCATAAAGCAAAATATCAGTTTTTGTCTTGAGTTTCTGTGCTCCACACTCAGGTTTACTGTTTGACTGCACATCCTAAGTCAGTGAATATTTTGTTGTGTTTTTGTTTTTCTAGGTACTAAAAACCAACCAGTTCTCAGTCACCAGACATGAGAAAGTAGCCAACGGGCTGATAGGAGACCAGGGGCTGCCGGGAGTCTTTGTTTTATACGAGCTGTCGCCGATGATGGTGAAATTCACAGAGAAACACAGGTAGGAAATGCTTGGTGAATAAAAGTTGTCAAACTGAGCGCAGTGTGCCATATGTCAGGACTGCCACAAGTTTCTAGAGTGAGATATCTGCTTCAGCTTGTCAGTGCATTTAGAAAATTAACTTGCAGAAACATGGTGAGATAGGGAGCCTGTCACAGTGTCCATGCCAAGTAGGATCACAGCTGATCGCTACAAACGGGGCTGGGCAGCAGCAGAAATCACTCACAGTAAGAATATGTACACAGTGAAGTTTTACATAGTGGAGATGCCAAAGCTCAAGATGTGGAGAAATGTAGTCAAAGAAAACAAACCCCAAGTGTTTTTGGAACAAGAAGATTAGAAAAGTGAACAATATATTGATTTAATAAATTCAAACATACTGTGGGTAAGAGTAATTTAAAATGAAGGTGATTTAACAGGACATTTAAAATAAGAACCATAGTTAACAATGTCAATTTAAGTTACTTCTTATTACTAAATACATCCCGTCTCTCTTTGTTCAGATCATTCACACACTTCCTAACAGGAGTCTGTGCCATTATTGGAGGTGTGTTTACAGGTCAGTGTCTCTATGTGAACATGTCATTTAATGCTGTGGGGTACCTCAGACTACACACTACACTAAAACGTAGATGTATTACAAACCTAAATTAAGTGGATTCATTCTGACACTGTTTTTGTCTGCTCGACTTCTGCAGTGGCTGGTCTGATCGACTCGCTCATCTACCACTCGGCACGAGCCATCCAGAAGAAGATAGAGCTGGGCAAGACATCCTAACAGCGTCCCCCGCCGGCCTCCAATGGCGCAACACGGACTGAGACGCGCACACACACCAAGACAGAAGAAGAGGGACAGTCAGGCAAAGGGAGAAATTTGTTTTTGCTTCCTCTTCTTGTCTTCTGTCAGCAAGAAACAGAGGTTTAAAATCAACCTCTCTCCTCTGTCTGGAGAAGCACTAAAGAGGATTTTATAGGCTTCTTCAAATTTTTTGTCTTCACTGTTAATTTCAGTGCCAACAGGACAGAGTCAGAATCCGATGGCAACAAGAGACTTTATAAGATTCAAGAGAGGACGCCTTAACAGTTCAAACCCAAGGAGCTGCCTCCCCTCCGTCCGTCTTTTCAGCACCAGTCCGTTTGTCAGAGGATCTATGGTGAAGTCTTTGTTCTAGAAGAGTGGGGATGAGAAGGCAGGTGACATTTTAAAGGAATAGGCCACCCAAAATGTTTTGTTTGCTTTTGCCTTATAACCTAATAGATGAAACAAATGTGTCCTGCATTTCTTTATTCTAAATCATGGACGACCTGACAGGACACAGAGGAGTTTGTTTTAAAATTGTATTTCATCATGACCACAAGAAAGTTATTTTGTGATGTCAGTAAAGGTTTATTGACATCATGAAAGAACTGTTTACTTTTGGTGACATTTTATAATTTTCTTATTGTCCACAAATCCCTTGAAAAGACCAAACCAAGTCCAAGTGTTGTCTGTGTATCCAAAGCCTGATTTATTGATTTATCTTCTTCCTCTCTCTTTGCATTGGAGTTCTGGCACCAAACGCTCAGTGTGGTCCAAACACACATCAGTGACATGAGTGACATGTTCCTTCAGCATGCTGAACACACAGTGTAATTTACTTTGGCTCAGTCCCACACACGCACACACACACACACACACACACACACACACTGTCTTGCTGCTGGAAATACTTACTACAGAACCAAATGATTAATCCACTGCTGAAAATAGCCCCAATTAATGCACTATTTCCTGCTGTTTGAGTAACATTTGCATAAACCTAAAGTGGCCAACTGTTTAAAAAAATTATTTAGTCCTTTTTAAACATGAAACTATATTTTTGTGAGCCATTTTTAATGATTTACATCTTTTGGTAAGAACCCAGGGATGAAGTTCATGTACTGAGAGAGTAACATGATTTTGGTTTTGGTCTTTTCATAGGTTATGTTGACAGTACCAGAACCACAAAATACAGCCAATGTTTTAAGTTCTCTACACCTGCACTCTTTGTCTGGAATTTAATCAAAAGTTTAAAAATTAACAACATGTAATTATATTCCATTGCTTGGGGGGAAAAAAGTTCAGATCCAAGTGGGATCTGAAAGGGGCATAAGATCATGAGTATGCTAAACAAGGAGACATTTTGACATTGTGTTGCTGTTGTGTGACAGACACACACGCACTCTCCTCCTCCACAAACATCCTCCTCCTTCTAAAAATGAATCTGGTTCTCCAGGCCTGAAGCTGTGCTGTTGGTTTTAGGTGACGCGTTCCTGAAGAGACTTGAGCTACTTGAAAAAAGCTGATTTTTTTTTTTTTTGTTTTGTTTTTTTGTTTTTTTGAAGCAGCTACAACAGTGACACAATAAAGGCAGATTTATTTAACCACACTTATGCCTGGTTCAGACTACACTTTTTTTCTGTCTGCTACGATGATCACTATGTCAGATTACACAATTATAGAGTGATAAATTCTTGGACAAGGGACATGACTGCACGTTGGTACCCAACAGATCACAGCTGTGTGTTTGTAAAAGCATAAAACACCAGGGGCAAACAGCCCATGGACCTGTCTTAGGGGTCTGGTACAGGAAGACATAGATGTCAGGGTACAGATCCCACCTCCAAGGCTCTGATTGGTTTTGGTTGTAATTACACAAGCACAGCAGCCTGTGTTGTGTCTCCTTCACAGGGGTCTAGAAGTAGCTGTTAAAAAGAAGTGTTTCAAGCCCGTAGTAAAATAAGGTAGCTACTTCACCAGTGAAAGTCACTGTGCTAACATTAGCTGTATCACTGTGATATTCAGTGGAAAACGCTGTGAACAGAAGAACCATCTGTGCTCCTGTTGGTCATTGGTGCCTCATCTCGTCGTAGACGATGTAAAAAATTCTGACGTGCTAGACTTTGTGCTGGGACATCGTGAGGTATCCCAGATGTAGAATCGGTTTGTTGTTTACGATGACACAGTATATAAAGTAAAACGATTGATTGTCACCTCTGACACCATTTGTCGGTTCAGTCATGTTGGGCTGTTAGCGGGCTTGAATCATGTAGTCTGAACTGGGCATTAGTTTAAAACCATTAGTGTTGGGTTTTTGAGTTTGTAGAAAAATTAGGTGATCCTGATGGAGGCTGGTGTCGTCTGTGTGTGTCCCCCCCGACTGTGTGCAGTTGTTTAGACTGAACTGACATTTTTGTGTGTCCATCGTGTCCCTGTCTCATCACAGACACTGGTGATGCAGGTCCACCTGGTCAATACAAACTTTGAACAAACCTCAACTTGATGCAGACGTTGGGTAAAACGCGTCCGTCGTTTTCATCAATGCTTGAGGTTTCAGGAGCTGTTAGCAGTAGCGGTTCACCAGACACAGTGAAGTTAGCATTTGCCATGTTGAGATGGGAGTTGTTATTTCTGTGTGTTGACTCACGATGACCTATTTTCATGCCAATGTTTTGTTGCCATTTTATAGGCTCTGGCACAGGAAGACAGTGTTCCCATTTTAAATACCACCTTCAAAGCTCTGATTGGTTTGGTTGTGATTACAAACGGGAACGGCTGTCGGTGATCACAACACCAGAGCTATATGAGTTACTGAAAAAGCCTGAGATGTGTGCAGCACTTTAGATGTGTGGAACCAGGCTAAACCAGTGCTTTGTTTGGAGGATACCAGGCTCCTATGTTTTCAAATCCTTTACATAAGGTGTGTTTCCACCAGAGTTCCTGGTACTTCCTGTTCCCAGGAACTAAAATCTAAGAACATTCCCTGGGGTAAAAGTCTCTTGAGCACATTGTGACCTGATTACCACAGCGGGGCCAAAGCCCCTGGCAGATTAAACACATTGCCCTTTGACATAAAAGTGTGTGTGTGTGTGTGCACAGGAGCGGGCTGAACACCACATGTAAAGTGCTGCATGCTGTCTGACCAATCAGCTTGCTCAGCAGCAGGTTCCTGTTTCCTGGAGAAAGTTTCTTTTTTGGAAAGGTGGCTTGAAAAAAAGGTTTTAAGATGGAATCAGTGACATCAGAAGCCGAAGGTGGAAGGCCTGCAGTGTGCCTGGAGCCACAGTCGGTACTGTTCAGTGCTTTAAGGGTCAGCTGGGAACAAACCAAGCAGCTGCAGCCAATGTTTGCATCATGTGGATTAGTGTCTTTAGCTCTGTGGGTTGGACCAAGAGTACGAAGACGAAGCTTGACCACCTCGGTGTCTGCCTCTCTTCCTCTGCTCTGCATCCACCTTCACCTGCACACAATGTTTTAAATTGATTGCCACCAGAAAATGAATGTGTTCAGGTGCTATCTTAGGAGAAATGATCCCTTTTCCTGGCTCGTTCCTGAACATGATCATGCAGCGATTTGCTAATGAACTCGCATATGATTTTAGCTCCTGTTCTTTTTTGTTTTCAGGAGTGTAAACACTGTACAAACGTCCATCACTGCTCCAGAGAAGGGAAGGAAACGACTAAACATGAAATGAATCCCACCCAGTGGAGTGTTGGACTGTGTCAGTGTTTAAAAACTCACACATGTTAAACAGAAACGTCTAGGAGAAAAGGCTCCTTCTGTTCTGCTTTTCGTTCTTTTACTCTGAGATCATTCAACATACTCTGCTCTTTAATTATATGCTTTTTTTTGTTTTTAGTGTGTGGGAGTTGGGAATATCAGAGGATAGTAACACAGCCATTAGCTTCACATGGCAGCCCTGCTGAGGTGACCCTGTGCATCTTTCACAGTGTCTGTCTCGTCCAGAAATGTTGGTCTGTAAATGACAAGGCCAGTGGGGAGGCAGCAGAAACCACCACACCACAAAATGACAGTGTTGAAATGCATTGCTGATTGTGACTTTGTTCCTGACTCACATGTTGAGTCACCGTATGAGACCCAGATGTTTGTACCAGTTTGATCTTCACCCTGTGTTTATTTTTGATCGTCCTGAGTGTTAGACAGACAGCAGCAGATGCCGGCGTGAGACCACACTGGTGCTCCCACAGCTCATTCACTACACCTCGAGGCGTACTTAACATCACTGCAGACCAGTTTCACAAGCACACCATCAGTTTGGTGTATTGAGCCTTTGGTTTCAGTTCATGTCTGCATGTTGAGGGAATCGATTTACAGTCCAGGCAGTCAGACCTTACAGCACCGGACCAAACTACTTTTTACATTTCTACGATGCTTGTTCCCATTTGACTCGACAGGACTTAATGAGATGGTCTTAAAAGAGTGTGAAAGTGTGGGTTCATTCTGAATCTGAGAACGAAACTTGTGGCAGTTGCGCCTCCACAAATAGTAGTATTATTAGTATTAGTATAAGTATTTTGGCTGTGAAGAGACGTGTTGATGATCATAAATACCAAAAGTCCTCTCTGTGTTTAAAAGGCTTCTGAAATCTGGATGTTGCCGTTTGGTTGTGATATTTGCTGATGACTCTATTGATGGTTGTTGCACCTTTTAACATTAAATCAGGGGCAGCGGTTGTGTGTGTGTGTGTGTGTGTGTGTGTGTGTGTGTTCTGACGCCAGCTGCAGTGTGTGTGAGTGTGAGCGTGAGAGAGAAATGTATTTATATTTTGATTGTCCTCAGACAGTTTTTAAAATGACACAAAATAAATGTTGAATACAGCTTCAGTCGTCCGCCTGCACTTTTTCTTGGATTTTTGAGTTGGATCAGAATTTGTTTGTTTAAATTATGTTTTACAAACTAGTTGCCATTGAGATAACTATGGTGAACTACTGTACATGCAATTAAACTGGTAGTTTACATTTTTGCTGGTAGTTCAACTACATTAATATCTACATAGTGATTGAAGTAGTTAAGTTTCTTTTTGCTATTTTTTGTGGTGTTAATGACTGAAAGTATAAATACTTTTGGGCCATAAAAGGAAAGGAAGGATTTTTTAAATTTTTATTTTACCATTGTGGAACCACCTGTTGGATAACAACTTCGAGAGGCAGCTCATGTGTCGTACAAACGAGACAGGCCTGTTATTTAGACCAGTGTTCAGGCTGTTCACACTATCCAAAAGGGTGGAAGACACTTGCAGTTGTTAAGGTTACAGGTTACAAAACCGACAACAGTAAGGCAACAGTTGTGAGTTTAATATTTTTTTCTTTACTGTTTTAGTTGTAGTTCAACTTCTTACAGTGTGCAGTAAGTGGTAGCTTCCTCACCACTGAGGGCACAGATGATTGTTAGCAGCAGTTATTCTAGCAGGGTAACATCAGTCTGCTCAAAATGTGAATCAACGTCAAGTCACTGTCACAGTCAACTGTGACTCAGTTCTTTGTTTTCAGGATGGCCTGAAGCAGTGATGTGAAGAGGCAGGTTTGTGAATTTACTCTCTTTGAAGCAGCACATTTCTCTGCCTTCTTCGCTAGTCCATGTAAATTAACAGGAAATCTATGAAGCACAAAGGTAGGAGCTTGTATTTAATTTTATATTGGTCTAACTCCTGCAGGTTTCTGTTTCATATGAGTTCAGCTCTTCAATAAGTTCCTTTCTTCATTTATTAGCAGCAGTTACATCTGTCACCACTAGATGGCGACGGTATACATCAGACCTGCTAGTACCATTGTCTGTATCTCTATCGATGTGAGGACACTCATTGACTCACAAACTAAATGTTTAACCCAAACCTGATTCTAACCTGAACCCTAGAACCAGGTCTTAACCCTCAGACGTCAGACGGCCCTTTGCAGGAGGCAGTGGGGACCAGATAAAATGGCCTCACATCAATGGTCTAAAACTCAAACCGGTCTTCTATATGTATAGACATACTGTATAAGTGGACACACACAGGAAGTTATTCAAGCCGGCTGTAATTTCATTCAGATGCTCTGGTTTTGTGCGTGTGTGTGTGTGCGTGTGTGTGTGTGTGTCAAAGCCACGTAAAGCTGAGTAGCTCGGCTCTACAGTCCGCAGAGAATGATTTGATACTGGAAATGTAATTATGTCTCTGGGGCATGGTGTTCTCGTAGTGTGTGATTGAGAGAGAGTCCTCACGGCAACAAAAGGACGTCATCAAGTTCATGAAGTTTCTTGAGTTGTTTTACAACCCTGTGTGGGGTCAGCTTCAGATGCAGACGTGGTCCTAGGAGATTTCGATCAGTGACACATTGATATCTGCTTTACACATTTACCCCAGTCTCATTATCTATTTATCTAGATGGTGCATTAAATTTAAAGCATAAAGTAAGAAGTGAAGTTTGTACCCTGACTTCTATGTTCTAGTCATTCAGCCTAGGAGCAGGGATGCTGCTGAGCTGTTGAACCACTATACCAGCTACAGAAGCTAATATTTACATTTTGTGACTAGTCATGAGGTTAGACTTGCCTCTGCAAAGACATGACACTTGCTGTTATACAGTATAGCAGATATAAGACAGTTCTGGCTCTTGTCATGGCTGAGTTATAGGTCATGGCATATAACCAGGGGATAAACTAAGATATGTTTAACTTTTTGCACTGACAGAAGAGACGGGATGCGGTCAATGGTGAAGTCGGGGGATGTACCAAGAGGGTGCGTGTGGGCATTTAAGCCAAATGATGAAGAAACAAACTACAGCATGTGAAGAGAGTCTTGTTAGCTGAGGTGGAGTTAGAAGAGCACTGGTCACAGGTGCTCAGTGTTGCACTAATGTGACGGCTCCACCCCTGCAGGACAATTAGGATAACAAGTAGCAGCATTCAGCTAGGCCACTGGGACAGAAAACAGACCTCATTTCCACATGGTGTTAACATGTGACCTGTATCTGGATGTCTTATCAATACAGGTGTATGCACACCTACTGCACTACAGTCTGAAGACTGTCAGATCGATCAGAACACATCAGGCTTTGCTCTTGTTTGCCAGGTGAAAATACTATCTGTACAATTTGGGAAAAAAAAAAATCCACCTAACAAGATCAAATATCACAAACCAGCTGTCAAAATGAAGTGGAGATGGGAAATTATGACAAAACAACTCTTCTCTCAGGTTTCTGTTAGATACATAGATAATGATGAAAAAACCTGCTGGTTTCTTAAACTGAATTCTGATGTGTTCTGATCCTCATGGTGCAGATTTTCATCGATACCAAAGTGAAACTACCTGTGATGATGTGATTATTTGCTAACCTAATTGCTTTCCAACTAAAACTGCATATTTAGAGACACACCCACCCACACTTTCTAAGTCTGTGTTTGCACGTTTCTCACTGGCTGGTAAAATGTGATCAGCCACAACCCAAGTAGTCTGCATTTGGCCAGCAGGATCCAAGGATCCCCAGAAGTGTTCTTAATTTTACGGAGGATGCTTGAAAAGCTGACTGTGGATGTATTATATTAACTGGCACAGACTCTGGGATGCCGCACAGTGACTGGCCCGGTGCAGTAGCCAGAAAGTTTCTGTCTTTATGGCTGCCCTCCACACTGCTGAAGGACTGTGTGAAGACAGTGCAGGGGACTGGTGTGTCGCTTAATGCACCAGTGAAACATGAAATATGATGCAGAGAGTCCAGTTAGAGTAACAGATTAAGGCATTTATAATACAGACCGGATTTTTTAACTCTTGAAATTCATCATGGCAGCAACTATTTTACTTTTGTCCTGATGATTGCGAGGTAAACTGGAGAACTGTTGCACTCACTCTACAGTGTCGTTCACCAGGAACTGTCAGATGACAAACTGCATCGCAGCCAACTTGAGCCACTACTGCAACTGGCTGCTGGAGAACGCTGGCAGCCACACAGTATGTGAACTATACAAACACCCTGAGACTTAGCTGAGTGGACCTTTAAGTTGATCTTATATTGTCAGCTGTGGGAAAGCTGGTGTCCCAAATGGAAACTCTGCACACTCTGTCCCCCGATTCTCGCCTTGCCAAGTACGAACTCCCGATGCAAGCCTTCATTTGCTTTGGTGCTTGGATTGTTGTTGAGATCTACAGTGAGGCATGAATCAAAAACAAATTCATAAACACTGATTTGAACAGAACGTTGCCAAACTCCACCGATGTGGGGAGCATTCTTAAGACTTTCACTACCACAGAATTACGATCATCCTTTGGGGTAGAATCTGTAAGACTGGAGTCATTTCCCGTCCTGGAAGCCTCCCTCCAGCTTCCAGCAGGCTGACGTACTTACTGGCACTGGTATATAAACAAATGAGATAAGATAAAGAACGTCTCCCACTTCTGCTCCCACTGACCCTTTCTTCTCTCAAAGCTTTTTCTCAGTCATCCATCTTCACTAACTTGTTCAGATGGAGGTTTGTCTGTGATCTTAAATCATCTGGTTATTGTCTCTATTAGTAATAAAACAATCAACATTCCTGGAAGAGTTTCTACTGTGCTCCGGTCGACACCGTCTTCACTGACAATTCAGTTTACAGCAAGAGAAACTCACCACCATCACTGCTCAGTAACAATCATACTATGAAATCATGCTGCAGTTAAAGTATTGTTACCGGGTTTAGTCACATTTCATTTGCACAGTATTGCCAATCACTTTGAACAGGAATGGGCATTATCCAGTTGGTGAATACAGTGTGATTGCTCCTGATTGTCATCAGTTGGTAAAGGCTGGGAATGTGAAGCAGGAAATTCCCAAACTATCTGCCAGCAGTTAACCTGGATAATATACTTTCATTATTTCTGATTAGTTTGATTTGATTTATTCTTTCAAGCATGTAAAACAGTTGATATGACAACACACATAATTTTACACATAATCCAATATCAATGTGCTTATACCTAGTACATGCTTGAATGGAGTAGGAAGAAGTCAGACTTATCCAGTCCTACCCCATGACATCATCTTACCATCATTGGTTTGCAAGCAGTAAATGATTCACTTCTACGCACACACATATTATACTAAAAAAAGATTATAACAGTGTTAACATTCTTACATCACACAAGTAATATACTAAAGAAT
>NW_018128227.1:198261-202814 GCF_001952655.1 Monopterus albus | reverse complement strand
CCTTCTTGGATCTGTCCTTTGTAAAGTTGTAATAAACCAGAATTGTCCTCAGTCATTAGGTTTCCTCCCTAAGTAATGTACACAGCCGTGCAGCAACGTGGAAACACTTCCAATAAAGTTGAAGACAATTAATTGTAGTTTTTATTGAAAGCTCTTGTGAGCTGTACTGGATAAAGAACAAGAAATTCAGTTATTACAAAAAGAAAAGAGTGAGATACTACAAACAAGAGTTTCAGCAAAGCTATTAGTGAAAGTATGAGTTAAAAGAGGCTGTCAGCACCAACAGCTGGAGGTAAATGACATCTGCATGCTAACGTAGGGTTAGCAGGTAGAATGCACAATGTTAAAATGTTTTATCATGCTAACATATGCTAATTGGTATTAAACACAACATAGGCTACTGCCTAAGATATTTCACAGGATAAGTCAAAACCTCTGTCACTGGCACTAAATGAAAAGTCAGGGATAAACCAAAGTGACCGGGATTCATCCTCATGGATATCTGTTATAATGCCGGTGTCATTAGAGGTGAAGTCAGAGTCACCAAAGTCAAAGTCACCATCTTGTTTAAACAAAGTTTCCTGCCAATCAGTTCACCGACTGAAGTGGTATTTCAGTTTGAACAAATTAAATAAAACCAAAAACCTTTAGCTAACAGGCTAAAAAGCTTCATAGAGCTCCACAGAATTCTTTCCAGGTTTGTCAGTGCACACAAGTCATCTGGTCCAAAACCGACTGAATAGTGGAAATGTATTATGTCATAAAGGGATGACACACAATTAATTAACTGTGACTTATAGCTTAGATCTACTTAGTCAAAAAATAAAAAAGCCACACCAGTGACCTGTTCTGGTGTTTAAAGGGCCCTAGTGCGCATACTTTCCCACTAGGTCACTCGTGTGCATCTGTGTTGGAGCTGTATTCACATATTCATCCCCCTACTTCCTGTCTCTGGATTTTGATCCCATTGCCCTGTCAGCTGGGATCTATCAGCTGCGGATGTTCATTTTGGGATTCACACACACACATACACACTGTGGCTTGGCAGCAGAGAAAGTAAAAGGCACCGTCAGAGGTTCACCTAACCAGATGTGTTGGTTTGTGTAATAGAATTGAAAGTGGCTGCACTTGCAACACTTGGTTTGTTACTTAGAAAGAAAAACTTATGACTTAACTGGTTTGCTCTAACTCCTTGTCAGCCAGTAATTTCTCCTCATGTTTTTATCTCAACCCTGGGTGTGCCTCTCTTCAGTAGGTGGTGAACTGCCTCAGAATAATCACAGAAATCTGGTGATTCACAGGTTCAGTGATGTCTAGACGTTGAGATTAAAACTGGGCTACGCCGGATGGAGAAGTGAACATTGTTGAGATGTCTCGGACACAGATGATGGTTTTTTCTATGGCATTTAAATTATTATATTTGCATGTGAAGCAGCTTCTACCTACAGATTTAAACATAGTGATTTAATGCTTTAAATACAACATGTAACAGTGAAAAGGTTTGAACCAAGTCAGGCTTTACTGGGAGGTTTTCTTGTCTGTCCCAGTACAAAAATCATTCCAGTACAGTGCAAGCTGTAGTTTTATAGGAAATTCCCAGAATATATTGCTAAAAAAAAATGTTTTAAAAAGGATGACCCTGTAACCCACCAACTAATGTGCTTAGTAAAGTTGGGGGCACGCTTGAGGATCATTGAAGTGTACAAAAAACAAGATGACCCCAAACATTACAAGTGCCTTTACCAGTATACACAGGCTGAGAGAACAAGTGAGGACAACACTCTGATGGTAGGATGTGGAGCAATGTCTGAATCCAACAGGATCACAAATCTTGTTTCTATTAGTGTGAAAAAATTACATTTGGAAACAATGTCACGATTCATGTCAAAGTCAAAACTTTAAAATAACCTGGATGAGAATGGTGGGCAGTGAGTGGGTCATAAAGAAGCGTCCGTCTGCTGCAGCACAGGCTCTGTTGACTTTCCATAACCCTGGAGATCTGGATCTAGATTTGTTTCCTGATATGACTGAAACCATGAATTTGTACTCAGGAGTGTGGTTAGCCAGACTGAACTCTCACTGCTGACTGCATGTGGAAAGTTATTTAACCTCCTTAAAGGAAAAATTCACAACTTTTTACAAGGTCGGTCTCATATAGAGTTTCTGCTTGCACTAATTCCAACCCTGTTTCCTAGAAATTATATCTGTATTAATAAGCATCATTTTCATCCGCATTTTGAAAGAAACTGTGCCAAATTCATTTTTCTATTCACATGTTGAGGACAAGTTGTTAATGTTCCTCGTCATTATGTGTTTTGAGTAGAGGTAATGGAGGGCAAACTCTGAAGTCCTCATTCTGTGTGGAAATGTTGAATATTCCAGTGTGTATCTGAAGTTAATGAGGCCTTAGGTTACGTTAGACAACTCGGGTGAAAGTTTCTGTATTTTAAGGATGACATTCCCTGTTTTACTGTCAGTAGCAGCTCAGCTTGGGAACCATGTGGAGAAACTCAAAGAGGGATTTTTGTACTAAAAACAGACTTCTGAGGCCTCACGGCTTCAGATTAACTGTGGGATGTATTTTTGCACAGAACGAGCGCTGTGGATTTTGTTCACCGTCACATCTTTCTTGTATCCTATCAGCTCATCTGATTCCGTTCAGTAGAACCTGTTGGCACAGGGAGGAGAAGTAGACTGAAGTGATTTGGACTGGGTGACTGAGAGATGAACTTCCTGTGCTGATTTCCTCTGCCAGCCAGATGCAGACAGATTTAGAAGTGATCACACTTCCTCACAGAGTGGACAGCTGAATTTGACTCATCATATTGTCTGAAGCTGGTTCATTTCCTTCCACAGCAAAATGGAAAATACCAAACATGAATCAAAATGCATAAACAAAAGAGTCCAGCATCATTTCATTCATATTTTTTTCAGCCAGTAATCTGCCTCTGATCCACAGTGACTCACAGTGTGGTTGTTCTGTGCTTTATACGCTCATAGAAGTCACTTCCGCAAAGAATCACAACAAATGAATCAGTAGAAATGTTAAACACTCAGCTTACTAGTGGTGATTTGGCATAGTTTAGCACTGACTCCCTTCCTTCCCTCCAGGCAAACACTGATTCAAGGTGGTTATAGTGAATTTGCATTAATTCACATTTTCTTTTAAAGAATAAGGCCAGTCATGTTCTATATTCATAGTATTTTTAGTTATCTGCATGCAGAGACTGTCAGGTCCGCTCAGCGCGACCTGCCTCTCTTCCGTCTTTCTCTCCTCTGCTCTCTCGATCCTGCGGGATCTGCACCTCAGCTGTGTTGCATTCTAGTAATTAGCGACTCGTTTGTCGATGCACACAGCTGGGGTGCATCCCGATGATTACCTGTCCTCCTTATTTATACCTCTGGCAGACGCTCCGTCGTCACCGGAGCATTAACTTAACATACCTAATCTGCATACTCGTAACTGACCTATAGTCGTGGTATGTGGCACGTCATTTGACTTCCATGCTGACAGTTCCTGTGCTGTGGATTTCTTTTTCGCTTGCCAGTCCTCCTGGTTCATTTGTTTTTTCACCTGTCCGTCCTCATCTTCACTCTCCTGTTTTTTGCCGTTAGCCTGTCTTCTCCCCTGGCCGTCCTGTTCTCCTTAGCTGTATTTACTCAGCCCTGGTTGTATGTGTTCCTCGACTCTGTTCCTTTTTGTGATCCCCACCATAAAACCACCTTTTTTACTAGCACCTGGGTCAGCAATCTTGTGTCCTACCTCAGTTCTCCCTCACCCTCCCGGTGAGGGGGACTAAATCTTAACAGAGACTAAAACCAACAATGAATTGCCTTTACTCACAGGTTAATGTCCATCAACTGTCAGTTCTGGATCAGCTTGTTCATCTGTGTGATAGACCTCCACTGTTCAAAAATGATTAAAAACACATCAGGGAAACTGCACTGGGTGACACCTTTTTCATTACAAATCCCCAGATCTGACTATGTTGCCCCAAAGTTTCAGTGCAGCCGTTATCTTGGCAGAAGTCAGAGTCAACTGCACATGATCTTGCTTGAGCTCTCGGCTTTGCTTACATTCTGCTAGCTCCTCATGCTTGTGTCTGGGGAAGAAATACTGTGTCACCCAATGCAGTGACATGTTTCACTAATGTGCTTTTAATCATTCTTGAACAATAACAACAGAGGTATATGGGAAAGACAAACAAGCTGCTCCAGGACGGACACACCGAAAGACACTGGGCTATTTTTGATGATCCACTGTGTCTGATCAAGATGAATTGCTGCAAGTGGCGTTTGGGTGTGTCCATGTTCATTTAGACAATTTGATGACAAGGACAAACGGTACAAGCGCTAGCACAAGTAGCAAAAGGATTGTACTTGATCTCCTCATTAAAGAAGGGATGTGTTTTGGGCCAACAGGACAACGTCATCTGCAAAAAGCAGAGACAAGATCCTGTGGTCCCCAAACCGGAGGGAGTCCAGTTTGGGGACCACAGGATCTCGTCTCTGCTTTTTGCAGACGACGTTGTCCTGTTGGCTCCATCCAACCC
>NW_018128227.1:180467-197695 GCF_001952655.1 Monopterus albus | reverse complement strand
GGCCTGGGAACGCCTTGGCATTCCCCCGGAGGAGCTGGAGGAAGTGTCTGGAGAGAGGGAAGTCTGGGCATCTTTGCTTAGACTGCTGCCCCCGCAACCCAGTTCCGGATAAGCGGAGGAAAATGGATGAATGGATGTTTTGGGCCTAACATGCAATTATTCAGTCAGTGTGTAACCTCATGTCCCCTTTAAGGGACACGTGAGCTTGAACATTTGGCAGATTGCTAACATACTGGCAGGCTTGCCAGGTCAGACATCAGGGTATAGCAAGCACGAGCATTATGCACGCACCTAGACAGGCACACATCACAACATGGTCAAAGCGCCCATTAACTAGCAACAATGATTTGACCACAGACCTGGCTTTGCTGGTCAGTGGCCTCATGTTACCAACGTGTACAAATTTACCTGGACACACCCTGTTTTCATCTGGACACACCTGCTGGCACAAAGTTGACAGGCTGCTGCTTGGTAAAAAGACAATGTGATGTGCATGTCGTGAAAACGGTAATTGTGCAGGTAGGAAATTAAGAAACCCAGATGCACTGCCCATGTCGCACAGTATGCATTTGTTGATAAATAGGGTCCATTAACTGTGAGTAGAGGCAATTCATTTTCCATTTTAGTCTTTTTGGGGAGTCTGGAAAATACTGTTATTATAGAAAATGAGTGGCCTTATCTTTTATAAATGCTCCGGTGTTCTAGTGCCATTATGATGTTTTTTAATGTTTTGTTACTGCAGCATCCCTGTAACTTCACTGTGCCTCTCTGGTGTCCATGCTTTCTGCAGTGATGTACTGTCAGCCTTGGTGCCTCCACAGCCTTATCATATGTAAATCTTAAACAACATGTTGGCATTAAATGTGTTCAGTATTTAAGAATATGTGCATAGACCTTTACATATATGTTTTGGAGGGCTGTTTTCTGTGTGTCCTGTTGCATCTATTCTATAGATTGATGCAGATTTTGTTACGTCCGCGGATCAGGCCGTCCCCGGCACTTCGGCAGCTGTTACCGGGGCTATCAGCGACTCCACCCCTGCCCATGTAGGAACACGCTCCTGGCGACGAGGCACACCTGCGCTTAATCAGCTGAACTATACTTAAACGCAGCACTGGTGTGTCCTCGTCGCCAGATGATCTCTCGGTCTTCTGCCGGTGGCTTTGCACGTTTCACGTCCTGGATCCCGATGTCTACTAAGATCATCCTACCCTGGTATATTGGTGTTATTCAACTGTGTCGACTTGAGTGAGTTTCTTGTTTATGTTTTGTGAACTGATTACCAAGGAGTATCTTCTGTTGTTTTTTGAACTGACTATGGGAGAGATCTTATGTTTATTTTTGAACTCATTACCAAGGAGTATCTTCTGTTTGTTCTTGGAACTGATTATGGAGGAGTGTCTTATGTTTTGAACTGCTGCCTGATGCCACCTATGTCTCCGTGGGCCTTGCTGCCGAGCGGCGATCATTGGTGGGGGTCCATATCCAGTGCCTGGGTCAGTTAAACGTGGGCCCTTGCTCCTGTCTGCATACCTCGGCGCTGGGTTCCAAGCCCGCTCTCCAGCCCGGAGCCAACAGTCCTCTATACGCAGGTCACCTGTGTTGTGCTCAGCTTCATCACACCCTCATCTGCCTATTGTCTCCTCTCTTAATCTCCTTCTCTGCTCTATACGCAGTGCCAAAACTCTCCTCCGACCCTGGGCGGCTCCTCCAGTGGTCCAGTCATTTCTGCGGCCCTAACACCCGAGTCCCACAGCAGCAGCTCCACGCCTGATCCTCGCCACCTCCTTTTCGTTCCATACTCTGTCAAATATCTTTCTCTGACCTGAGTTTGAGTCCTGCCGATTACTGAGTCCAGTCGCTCTTCTGGTGTGCGGCTTGCCATAACAGATTTGGGTGAACAGTCAAAGGTATATTGTGTTCTCTCATATATACTTCTAGTTGATGACATGATTGTTCACACCCTAACCTTTATCTGAGGAACACGGCCGTGTCCAGTTTTTACTCAGCACCTGCACATTAATGTACCGATGTGGCTCCTGAAGATAATGTTTGTTTACGAGACCTGTGTGAAAGTGAAAGATCAAAATTATGCAGCTCTCAGCTCGAACCTGCAGACTGCTTATTCTGAGCTTTTATAACATCACCACAAGTTATTTTATATTCAACCGATGAGGAATTGAGAGTCACTCCTGACTCTTAATTTCCTCATGTTCATTTGTGGAGTAACTGAAGGCAGCAGACGCCTCTGCAGTGAGTCAGGCCACAATCTGCAGCTCTGAGGAGGGAAGTGCAGGCTTTTCCAAAACCATAGATATAATAATAATAATAATCACTGCACAAAGTTCTTCATTCAACATCCTCAATGTCCAGGATTCAGTCTACACAAGTGTCTGCCTGACTGTGGTCAGACTGCTGACAAATCTCTGTTTGGGTTCATCCTAGTCCTGTTCCACATCAGGGTCATGTTTCAGCTTCTCATGAGAAAATTACAGGCCAGGATCAAAACAAGTATTTGTTAAATGACTTTCACGCTACATTAGTTGGTAAACAACATGTAATACATAACTCAAACAGGGTCACGGTTACTGCTCCACAACCCATGTCTAAACCCTGCACCACCTGGTGACCTACAACGTGTACATCTTCCCAACTGAGGCAGAAACCTGGGAACTTCACTGCCCCCAGAAGGCAGACCACTGTGAGCCACCTTTAGAGCGTGGATGAGGAGACAGAGCAGCGTCAGCGAGAACGAAGTGAATTAGAGCATTAAAACATTATTTTTGTCATAGTTTCACTGTGGCTAGGTTCTAAAGTATGGATAAACACAGCCACACCTCTGCACAACCCTGTGGGAAGGACTTTGTGGGCATGCTTGTGTCTGTTCGGCCGTGCACCTTGTGTGTGTGTGCGGCTCACACAGACACATGGACCTGAAACTGGATGCACACAGTAGGCTACTGTAATTCCCAACTTCCATTTATGAATATATCCAACAAATTCAAATAACAACCCGTTTGTTTTGCTTTCAAAGTGTTTGCGAGGTACACAGTCTAGAAGGAGGGTCAAAATGCCAGCAATTTGCTGTGATGTCTGTGTAAAAGGGGCTTAACACTCTTGGAATGTAGAAACAACCTTGTGGGTCATTATATTCACTACGTTCAGTCTTTTCAGTCCATCTACCCATTGTCATACACTTCTCCAAGTCAAACTCAGACATCCCATGTGTGAGGTTTGTCTCTACATGTTTATATTGTCTATAATGGCACCTTTGTGGGTTCATGTATGTGCATTATGTTTAACTAAATGACCCTATGTTCATCTGCACGTGTGTGAGAATCAACATGCTTCTGTAACAGTCTAAGCTTCATTTCATTTTATCAGAGCAGTGTGTGAATTTGTCTTCATGTACATGTATTTCTAGTGAAGCTGCTGTGTGTGTGAGCCAGAGCGAGACAGACCTCCCCTTTAAATTCCTCCAGCTGAAAAGCCTGCCGCATTTTTTCCTTTCCTCTCCACACATTATTCCATGTGCCGTGTAGATGCCACGTCAGCTGTGTCAGTCTGGTCGTGCACAGTGTGTGTGCGCGGGGCTCTGTACAAGGCTGCATCAGCAGCAGGGAGCAGACACAGTCCACGTTTTTTCACCAGGCCCTGGATTTGGATGCTGATGTAAGTTTAATTTTCCTGTAAAGTTGCTCCGTAACTTCTCACAGGCTCAAAGAATCACTTCAGATTTGGTCGACTGAATGATTCAGTTTACAGTTGCTGTGGTTTCCTGTAGTAAAAACCATGGAATCAAATACAAAGTGTATTCAACAACAACAATCTCAGCATTGCTCAAGATGGAAAGTCCAGCAGATTACAGTGCAACACCAGAGTCCTTGTTGTTAAGGTTAGGACATCAGGGTTTTGGTTAAATGCTTTTACACTAGGCCACAATTTTTCCATAATCTTAGCCAAGAACTGCCAGCACCTAAATACAACCAAGAAAAGTTCTGGTACTGCAGAACATGATGTCAGTGACCATTTTACTGTTACAACTTTGCAGATATATCAGCAACATTTCCTCACTATGTTAATAGGGAACATCATCCACTTGTTTTACAGTTCCTTCAAATCATATGTTGTTGGATAATGAACTGAGAGAAACACAAAGAAAAATGTTTTATTTAAACATGTTCTCTCCCAGGATGACCTGACATATTTGTTTGTGATGAGGAGGGCTTCATAGATTTTCTATTTTAATGTTATATAGTTTTATGTGTTTTTATATTTAGTTGAATGTACTAAATTATTTTACTTGTAATGTCGTGATTTCCACTTCTTGTTGCGTTTCCTGTTTTCACTGGCCTTATGTGTCCTTTCAGATCTGCCTCGCCTCCCCTTTCTTTGCTTTCTCGCCACTGCCTGCTGTCTCCGCCCTCCTCACCTGCCGCTTGTGTTGCTTTAGAGTGACATAAAAGTCACATTCGAGTCACATTGCTGAGGTCGCACTTTTAAAAGTCTGATCTGTATCAGATTTAAAACCGCATACTGAAGTGGCCCAAATCAGAACTGGAAAAGATCCTATTCCATGTTGATTTGTACTGTTCAAACTGCCATACAAACATCTGATCTGGGTCCCACAGGGTCTAAATATTGGATTAGCACCACTTCAGCCCGTTGTGTGAGCATAGTCTTGGTTCCCATGTTCTGGATTTGCTGCCTGAAAACAAGTAAACCATTAAACCTGTTAAAATCTACTCCTGCCTGATATTTTGCGCATTGGTCTTCAGTGCCTGTGTGTTACATTTAACAACTTAATCATTAAATATATTTTAGTTCATTTTCATTTTGTCAACTAAGATTAATATTTACAGTTGTACTGTGTTTCTGTGACTGTCTAAAACAATAGTTCCATGTCTGAGATACAAATATCTAATGAGTTTTTATTAGTCAAACACAGGCAGGATTTCTGTTCACTTATCTCTTTAACGATGTGAAATATGACCAGTCAAAGTGCAGCTGCATGTTTCTGGCACAGAGGTTCTGACTAGTAGAACGTCAAGCTGAGATAATCTGAAACTGAGTTCCTAGTCAAAATTTCTTTTATGTAACCCACAAAGTGATGGTGGATAGCTAGAGAGCAGAGTCAGGTGGAGACCCGGTGACGCACCCTGACAAATCCGTTTTTCATTTTGGTCTCCAGAGTGTCAGAGCTGTGAAATGCACCCAACACATTCCTGCCTGAAATAGAGCCAGTGTAGAGTTCCACTGACCTGCGACATTGCACAGATCATGCCCTCTGTGATAATAGAAGCACATTTATTCTTGGAGAGGACTTCGCGCTCAAATCGAGGCATGCCACAGCAGTGCGTACGTGGGCAGGGCCGGCCGCTGCAGGACGGCCAGCCAGTCTGTGGCGTTGGCGCCATATCTGCTGAAATACATATTCAGGCATGAAGGAGTGCTGTATAAACCGCTGGTGCTCTACAAGGTAAAAAGTAATGCATGCTTTTGACTTTGTGAGTACCAACACATTCCAAAATGACAAATCTACTTTTTAATGTTTTATATGTGAAGATGTTTGTACATTTCTTTTACACTGTGATTCTCAAACTGCAGATTCAGTTCAGTTTTATTTGTTTAGCCCCAAATCACAACAGAAGTCATCTCAGGACACTTTACAAAGTAAGCTTACTACTACTATTATTATTATAGAAGAAAGACCCAATAAATCCCCCTTGAGTAGCACATGGCGACAATAGAAAGGACAAACTCCTTTTAACAGAAGAAACCTCCAACAGGCCCCGGCTCTTGGTGAACGGAGAGCGGAAAGAGAACAGAAAAGAGAAGCAACAAGACACAACAATCAGATGATTTACTACATGTTGAAATTAAGCCTGACAAATATAGAACAGCTCTGCAGCCCAACACCGTTCAGGCTGTGAACTCTTCATCACGCTGCCTGAATAAGAAAAAAGAAAACTCCCGCCAACTGGCTGTCCAAAAAGAGTGCTGCTGCCTTTGATTCTCAGAAGATCATCCAGTAAACCTGCAGAGGGAGGAGGAGGAGGAAGGCTGTCAGGTTAGTGGGTTCAGTCCAGGTCATGGAGAGCAGGAACAGCAGGGGAATGTGTGTGTGGCAGTGAGCAGCTGCCAAATATGGTGAGGGGACTGGAGCATCTGAAGACTACACTGTTCCCTTTCAAACCACTGGCGATGAGTGACTGTGTGTAAGCGTCTGCTGGAAAAAGTTGTCTTTGTTCTGTACTGGTATCAGCTGATGCTGGATCTGTTCCATGAATATGTTATGACAAGTGACCTGCATTCCGATCACACAGATTTCATCATACCAGAGTGGATGGTTTAGACACGAGGAACGCCTTCACACTGGATTCAAGATTTTTGATAAGTGAAAAGTCATGTTGTCACCCGATTGAGCAAGCTAACTTTTCTTAATGGCTTTTTTCAAGACTAAATCCCAAAGTTGTCTGAGGGCAGGCGTGTGCATATAGAACCTTTAAAGTACATTCTAGACCAGAGCCATGCTGCAGCAGTCGAGACATGAGAAAGTAGAAAGAAGAAAATGCAGCTTATACTCCTGGAGACTGCTCTTCACTCATCTCTACTGACATAACTTGTGGGTTTTTTGCAGGATGTGCTCAAAGACAAAGATGTATCACTGTGTCATCTGCATGCAACATGTTCTCTAGCTTGCGACATGAGTCCAGGACATCCTATACTCTCTATTATTAAACAGAAAGAGGAAGAGAGAGCGGGGCGTTTATGTGAGAGAGGTCTATTCCTCTTTCTCCTATTCATCCTGTTGCATAGTCATGATTGAACAGGTTCCTGTCAGACTGAATGGAGAAGTGGTGTGTGTGTGTGTCTGTGTGTGCAGGCAGATTTCTTATTCATGTTTCATAGTTTAAGGTCATTCTGCTTTTGTGGCTATCAAGCACTAAAAGAGGCATGTTGCGTGTTTCTTCCATTATGAGAACCGAAACCTGTTAACACACTCACACTGTGGGGACTCGGCCATCGGCCAGGGTTAGGGTTTATTTAATCAGGCTTTTCCTTTAATTTGTCACCCGCCTGTATTTACAGTTATACACTTTGCAGGCCACTTTGAGTTTTACCCCACAGACTGATCCTGGTCACACCTTTAAAGAGCAGTTTGGGGCTTAGGACTTGGTTTTGTGGTTCCGGTTACACATTACAGCTTGAAATCTCCAGTTAAAAATCTCCAGTTAAAAAACTGTCATAAGACTTCAATGATTCTTAGTGTAAAATTTACAAGCTATGCATCAATATGTAAAGTGCTTCCAATTATAAGCATATAAGGTAGTAGCTCCACCTTTACCGGCTGCAGCATTAAGGTGATAATACATCAGTAAGCCAAAAATATGATATACATTATTATGAAACGTGCCATTCTGCATACATAATACTTTTTACTTTAGCCTGTTTTACACTGCAGTATTGCTGCTTTTATAAACAATTTGAGTATTTTTCCCACACTGGGTATTTACTGCAGCAGCACTGGTTAAAGTTGAGGTAAGAGGCTACAGAGTACATTATATCAGTGAGGGTCATCACAGAGAAAGCTGTATAAAATGTGTGTGTTTGTTCATGATGGGGAGTGTGTTCTGAGAAAAAGCCCTTTCTCTAACGTTTCTTTACTTCAGAAGAAGTCAGGAGTTCCAGCAGCTCTGATACCGTGTGTGTGTGTGTGTGTGTGTGTGTGTGTGTGTGTGGTGGGTGCAGGCAGAAGGAAGTGGGATGCGTGCATGAAGTCAAGTGATAGTGTGTGATCAGATGGGCTGTGCTGCATTAGGTTAATGTCTTTTCTTTTAATCGATGAACATGTGTCTGAGGTGTGTTAGAACAGCAGTGTGCTGATGCTGATAACACTCAGTGTGTTACTGTTTTCACTGCTTGTCAGTCAGGATTCACTTATCTGTCCTGACACAGCAGGCAACTGATTATACACACACACACATACACACACACACACACACACAGAAGCAACTGATTTCCTCTCTGTTGAAACACAACGGTAGCACACACAGAAATATTAAAATGCTTCCTATAACAGGAGGTGAACACTGAACATTTTATGTCAGCTCTCTCTTTTATCCTGTTTCCAGCCACCTCCATATAAATTAGTACTTCTTCACTTGAATATGATACAAGGAAGCAAACTATATGTTAATAAGTAATAAAAAAACTAAAAGGTGGAGGGTTGGGTGTGCATGTAGGGTGGGTTTGTACAAACGTGTCTAATATTAAAAGGCAGTGGAAGAAGCACCGATGGCGGCTGTTTCTCAGGAGGTGGCGCGGGTCGTCCCCCAACAGCAGGGTTGGCAGTTTGATCCCCAGGTTCTCCAAAGTTTCCTTGAGTATCCTAGTTGGTCCTGATGAACAACAGTGTGCGAATGTGTCAGCCTTTGTGTGTGTGAATAAGAAACAGTGTAAAGCGCTTTGAGTGCACGTCAGTATGTAGCAAAGGGCTGTATAAGTATTAGAGCATTTACCATTCAGTTCTTTTACTTACAGTGAGTACAGAAAGTATTCAGACCCCCTTAAAATTTTCCACTCTTTGTTATATTGCAGCCATATGCTAAAATCATTTAAGTTCATTTTTTTCCTCATTAATGTACACACAGCACCCCATATTGACAGAAAAACACAGAATGTTTGACATTATTGCAGATTTATTAAAAAAGAAAAACTGAAATATCACATGGTCATAAGTATTCAGACCCTTTGCTCAGTATTTAGTCCTCCTGTCACAGACATAAGTATGGGAGCGAAGGTCAGACATCCTCCCATTTCTTCCTCCAGCACTTCATGAATGAAATCCCTCCCTGCTGAGCGGTGAGTCCCGGATATCGTTTAGATTAAGTCTGCAGTCCTCCATGTATTCTCACTTGTGTTTGTTTTATAATTGATTTATTCATCCACTTTTCTTTCAATAATAAACTATTTAATGTGCAATTCCTGTGAGTTCCTGTGATGAAAGATTCATACTGTCGATTTTTAGTTTTCACCTACACTTTAAAAGTCTTCATCTGAAAGCACTGGTTTGGTTGGCGCAGTAAAAACAACATTTTCCTGTCTGGTTTTCTAATATAAAATATGAAGAATATTTAATTTGACTGATGAGGGTCATTATTATAAAGATAGTGTTTTTGTTTGTTTGGTAAGTACATGTTAAGTACATCTTGTCAGTCAGAATGAAATATCCTGATGTAGAGTACTTTGAAAAGTGCACTCATATGTCATCATAAACCACATTATTATGATTTACCATTTAGATTCATTCTGAAGATGTTAGATATTACCAGGCATCTGAGGAAAAGTACAACCGGGTCATGTACAAACAAATGTTTTCTTTTTCACAGATTTGACACCACATAAAAAAGAAGACAGTTAAAAAAAGGGGAAGTGGCAAATTTACTGAATCTCAAAACTCAAAACTGCTTTGTGTGGTCACACAGCTTTCTCCTTCCCATTTTTATTCAACCACCAAACCTACAACTGCTTTTAAGAGAAGCACATTAAATCACATTTTTGACCATCTTTCCCACATTTTCACACCGACTCATCTATCTGGGTGAAACAGACCAAAATGCCACTGAAGCAAAATGACATGTTAAACATGACGACCAACGTTTACCATCCAACCTGACAGAACTGGAGAGGATCTGCAAGGAGGAATGGCAGAGGATCCCCAAATGCAGGTGTGAAAAACTTGTTGCATCATTCCCAAAAAGACTCATGGCTGTATTAGCTCAAAAGGGTGCTTCTACTAAATACTGAGCAAAGGGTCTGAATACTTATGACCATGTGATATTTCAGTTTTTCTTTTTTAATAAATCTGAAAAAATGTCCAAAATTCTGTGTTTTTCTGTCAATATGGGGTGCTGTGTGTACATTAATGAGGAAAAAATGAACTTAAATGATTTTAGCATATGGCTGCAATATAACAAAGAGTGAAACATTTAAGGGGGTCTGAATACTTTCTGTACCCACTGTAAGTAAAAGTGACAATGCCACAGTGGAGAGATTCTCTGTTAGAAGTAAATATGCATTCAAGCTTTTACTTATGAGCATTGGCATCAGAACAGTAAAGATCTCGCTACGTATCTGGCCCATTTCACTGTAATAGATTTCATTCGTTTAGGCAGGCAACTAACAGTTACTGATTTATTGTTGTTTACGCTCTGCTTATTGTTCTTCATTAATCACTTGGTTCCAGGTTCAAGTACCAGCGGACCCGGGGCCTTTCTGTGTGGAGTCTGCATGTTCTCCCTGTGCCTGTGTGGGTTCTCTCTGGGTACCCCAGCTTCCTCCCACAGTCCAAAGACATGCAGCTTAGGTTGACTGGAGACTCTAAATTGCCCCTAGGAGTGAGTGTGGTTGTTTGTCTACATGTCAGCCCTGTGATAGACTAGTGACCTGTCCAGGGTGGACCCCGCCTCTTGCCCAGTGTCAGCTGGGATTGGCACCAGTCCCCCCATGACCCTATTCAGGAATAAGGAGTATAGATAATGGCTGGATTCTGCCACATCCACTAACATGGGGTGCACTATCCAGACAGAGTAATTGAAAACGCCTGTGTCTCGTGTATAACTGGCAGCTGGTTCACTATATGTTCTAAGAGAAGCTCTGGGTCATTTGGTTCTTACAAGAATTTTTAAAAAACGGACACACACACACTAACTTGGAGAAAGTGCAGCAGGATGTACTTCATATATTCCGGGCAAAGCTGTGGTTACACCTTTTGATGACTACCACCAAGCATACTGAACCACACACACAGAGACACACGCCACATGAAAGCCTCTCCCAGAATAAATACTCCATGGCTGCCTGCCTCTCTTCCCCCTCCTTGTTCTTCTTCCAGGGAACTGAGGTCAGACCAATGTTCTCTCACAGTTATAAATCCTTGAAGGAATAACTTCACTTGAAACCAGACCCTGTCAGAGCCAGCAGCTGATGGTCAGCTTTGGGTTTTTGGCTCTGTATGGTGTTGTTTCATTGTTCTTTTTCCTGGCTCCGATGTCAAGTCTACGTATTTCCTGTATGTTGGCAAAAAATATTTCCCTGGTCTAAAACAATAGAAATTGTCAGGATTCGGTTTTTGTAAAGGTTTCACACTCACAAAATAAAAGCAGGATGCCTGACCCCAGCAGTGAGAGGATCCAGTGGCTCTATTTGGTGTGGGCGGGATTTTCCTGGCATGGTTTGAGTCCACCCGTCCCCTTAGAGGAAGGGCTCACTGCAAATCAATACGAAGCTGTTCTGAGTGATCACCTTTATCCTGTGATGAAACATGTCTGTGCAGCACCGAACCGTTAATCCTGAGGTTAGGAGACGACCCGCTCTACCTCCTGAGCCGCAGCCTCGTCCAGTCAGCGTGTCAAAGTGTCCTTGTGCAAGACACTGAACGCCCCGTTTCTCCTGGTGATAACACCAGTGTGTGAATGTGTGAGCGTTTGTGAGTGTGAATGGCCAAATAGTGTGAAAACAAACTTGAATCTGCTGTAAAGCATAGAAAAGCGTTATACAAGTATAAGACCATTTACAAGTAAATCTACTCAGCTGGTGAAGCAGATCCAGCCCTCAGACCAGAGTTTGAGAGCCACCCTCTTCAGTAATATATGTGTGTGGCCCTTGTGTGTATGAGCTTATTCAGTAGCTGGTGCTGTCTAATTAAAGCAGGCAGGCAGGCAGACAGGCTGCTGCTGCCTGTCTGTCTGCACAGAGACACGCTGCAGGATGAAGAGTCCTAATAAGGAGGAGATCACAGCAGCAGGGACACACACTCCCTGGCTGTCTCTGTCTCTTACCCCTGGGGCTTTGGCTGTGTGTGTCCTATTAACTGTCTTATGCCATCGAGTTCACTGAGCCAGTCTGTCGGTTTGTCATTCATTCAGTCTATAAACCTTCTACCTCGTCAGTCAGCAGCCTTACCGTTTAAAATCCAGACAGCCGGATGCTACAGATGATCGATATATGTCGTATTACATCAGTCATCTGCGTTCACCTTTTTGTCCTTAACCAGCTCAGACCACATCATCAATCACATCATCCAACGTGAATCAGCTCCAACTGATCTGAGACCGAATCTTATTAAATATTCAGAAAACATTTTATTTCATTTTCTTTGTATCTTAAACTTTGGCTTTATAAACCATTGCCCTTAAAATACATATAACTCAAAAAACATACACAACACAAACAATAATACCAAGAAAATAACATCTATGCCTACATGACTAATTCCTCTTAAAAATAATTTAAAATGATTCCAGTCATGATCCAGATCTGAAGGTCGGAGACCTGAATTGTAAACCCCAGCACGCTACCTAACGGAGTGTCCCAACTGTTGATCTTCAGAAGCTGTGTTACATCACTCATTTCACATGTCAACATCTGGCACAGAGATATTTGCAGTGTTACTGTGTATTTATGACTACAAATGACAAGTCAGGTTTCTGAATGATAAAAAAAACACTGACACCATCCAGTGAACAATAATATAAAAAATGCTTCTTACATTAAAATTGAAATATGTTGCCTTGGAAGGCAGCAGCTTTCCAGTGACTGACTCAGTCAGGCGCTAATTATCAAACCAGCAAGTGAAAAGGTTCAGAGATTTACGCTGTCACGTCAATGGAGACCAGACATCCAGTAAGGTGATCAGTGTTTTAACAGGTCAGTCAGTCAGTGAGCAGCAAATCAGTTAACACGTTAATCTTGTCATTGTAATAGAGAGACGACTGATTCGAGTTGACATTTAAGAGGTTCAGAGGTCACAGGTCCAGGGTGGGGACAAAAGTAGAAGCGCAACACTCGGCAAAGCAAGGTCATGATTTAAAAGCTGAGAGCAGCTGAGTGAAGCAGAATGATGTGCACTACTAATTAAACTGACCTTTCACTTCAACATCTAATGTTATTCTGGTTTAGGACATTTTCACTGTGGGTCCCTAATTTATGTTTGCTCTTCATTTTTTGCAATTTGTCATACAAACTTCACTCTTGCTTGGATTTCAGATGGGCTTCATAAAAACAGAGTAATTTAAGAGTATTTTAATAGTAATTTAATTCCCTGAATGGTGGCACGTGGTGTAATCAGATGACTGTTTACTGTTGTGTCTCAAATTTCATCCTATCGTCACTAAAGTTTGACAGCAAACTGAGGAAAAGTTTAAAATACCTGCACTGGCCTACTTCACCTATCAAATCACATCTCAGAGTAAAAATGCACTCACAGGGGATTTTAGATGCAGTATTACAGTGGGTCTACTGGATAAAACCCCAGAATACAGATCCCCAAAAACTGATGTTGTGAGACTCTGCAAAACCTCACATTAAGTTCTGTGGTGAGGTTTTTAAATTTCCTTCTGTCTACAGTATCTGTATATAGCAACTACAGTATGTTGGGGAATGACTGTGGTTACAAGAAACCAATATTAATATCAGGCCTTCGATAGAATGTAAAGTCTTATCTTCTTCATCTTCCCAGGATCCAGATGCCTCCCCCTCACTTTCCACCTCTCTACATAACAATTCCTGCATTAAAACTGGGCACTGGCAATTGGATTACAAAATCATTACAAAATGAAAAATGGTTTTTCACAAAAGTTTTTCCTATTTTCTAAAATATCAGGCTGGTACATGTGGAACGCCATCTGAAACCCCTGCGTGTTTCCTTGCTGTCTTACAGTCGCGACTTAAATTTGTGGAAACCCAGTAATTTGTTCAATATTATGCGTCTCATCTAAGACACAATAAAGTCTAGACTGAGTTGTTTCTTTAAAGTCAAACCAACCTCAATTACATGTTGGAGGGTTTGGTAATAAACCAAAAATGTTTCTTTAAAAGCACAACATTCATTTACCTAACAGTGTTAATCTATAAAACTTGGACTGAATGATCAAGTAGTGGCCTGGACATGTTAACACCCAAGTTTACATTCATATTGACAATGAACAGACCTAAAATGCAGCTGATTTCACTGCAGACTGCACTGTGAGCTTAACAGTTAAACTAATACTCATGTGTTTTGGGAAGGGTTCATGTGAAACAATTTGGAAATCCCAGAGTTAACCAATTAGTCAGAAATTCAACCGGTGACTCGCTCAGCCGGCCCAGAGGGGCAGTATTCACAGCTGAGAGGAGGCCAGCAGGTCAGTGTGCCAGTTGGCCTGTAGGTGGCGCATTAACGCCCTGATTCACTTCACACTGATACAGTACCTCCTCTTTGTGTGCTGTCCACTGCTGCTGTTACATTATGTCCTGTGTCTGTTCTGCTGCTGCAGTCCACCAGAGACCCACGCCCCTGAAAAGTAGCTAGACCTGCAGATTATGTGGCCCCACCACCACTCCCACTGCTCCCAGCTGGAGAAATGTGCAATTACATATACTCAGTAAAAAAATTAATAGTTTCCATGTGACAGACTTGTAGCAAGACTGTATATGATTATTCATAAAAGTGCAAATAATTAATTTAATCAAAATGAAAAAAAGATTTAAAAGAAATATGAGTCATTTAGCCTATAGCCCCCATGTTGTTATGCATAGACCACAATATTTTACCATTTCTTGCACAGCAGTGATTAGTAGAGTATAATAAAAATGAATAGTCTTCCCATATACTGTATGTGTAACTACCAGATGACCACCAAATGGACCTTCTGGTGTGAATTGTCATGTGAAGAGATGTGTGTGCATCTAAAAGCCAGCTACAAATGAGGGTACACAGTTCACTGTGCAACGTGGAGTGCACGTGAGGAGCCACAGGGGGCGGAGAAAGAGGAGCCGGGCTGTTTAGGGTTCATCCGTTTCACTTTGTGCATTTTGACTGCATCACTTCAACTTACATATCATCTGTTTTTGAAAGCAATAACTTATTTGCCATTTTACCATTTCTCTTTTGACTGTTTAACAGAAAAATATCCAAAGTCGTGCAAAAATATTTTTAAAAATGAGAACAATGTAAACACAAATAAACCTATTTACGGCATAAAAATATGAGTTCACAACAAAACAATATCCACATGTAGCCTACACTACTAGGGTCGGTAAAGTTGTATTAAATGTAAGAAAACTACACTGAAAACGCAACAAAAACGGGTTTGTTTGAAACTATGTGGACAAGATGACAGTTTGAGATAGTATGTGGTTGTAGTTGTAGCAGCGGTGGGAGGAGTTGGGCAAAGATGGATAGATGGTGAAATACCCCTGCAAGAGCTGGAATCGGAGGACAACGTGGCTCTGAAAGCATTCCGCCTGTCTCTCTGTCACATTCCTAGATTTAAAGGCAGAGAATGGGGGAAACCATATCCTACTGTGACCTCCCTACCTCTGCTGTGTCATAAAATTGCCAAAGCGGCTTAATATTTGTATTATATTCTCCACCGATGACTAAGAAAGTTGGTTTATTGTCTCTGCAATGAATCATACATGTTATCTTAAACGGGAACATAGACCACGAACGCACCATATGGTTCATTATTTTATCTGAATACTGCTAACAAATACTGTAAAGCCTTTAAGATGGTTTTCGCTCTTTGTTGCGGCTCCACCTGACGCCCTGAGGTGACACAGACAGACAGACAGGCAGGCAGGCAGGCAGACAGGCAGGCAGGCACAAGGCCAGGTAGTAAGACACCCGGCTTCTTTTCACAATCAACGTGTGTTTCTGTCCCAACTTTTACCCGCCACCATTTTTCCTAGAATCCGTCCCTGGTACATATCACTCCGCAGACAAGACAAAGTAGAACCCAACTTCAGCGTAAAATTTGAAAGTATAGCAATCAAGCCCGGTTTTCCCGCGCGGACTCGATCAAAACGGCAACAGATGATGACTATTCAAAGGGTTGTTCAATTGCAGTTAACGACTTTTTAATGGTTTATAATGTTTTGGCGCGGTTTTGCGGCGGAAGCACACGGGCAAATCTCCGAGATGTATAAATCAAGCGACCCTGGCGGCCACACCTATTCTGTGCTGTAGTAACGGAGGGTGATCCGCCCGCCGGCGATACACACCATGCTACCCTGTTCTAACTCCAATTTTACACGCAGAAAAACTCACACAAGCAGACTGTTGTAGTTTTATCTCTCTCCCACTGGACCTGGTTGGATATTTTGGACGTTTCTTCGACTTTTATATTTATTTTGAGTTTCTCTTGTAAGGACAGTTGAAGGTAAATCACACGCATGCCGATAACGAGGTTAACGTTACCTAGTGTTGGCTAGTTATTGTACACGCCATATGTTAACGTTAAATGTGTTTATTTGTGTTTGTGTGCACTTTGTCATGTTGGTCTGTGTTTCGTGCACTGTAAAATGGCGAATTCAAGAGAATGCCGGTTTCACGTGGAGACCCGGCGTCGTTAAATGCATGTGGGCTTTAAATGGCCCTTGCAGCCGGTTAACCTTTGGATCATTTTAGGGGTTTAAAGCGTTTGTGCTGCTATGTCTGTGTGCTTGTCTTCACACGGAAACACTGAACTGGGGTAGAGAGGTATATTGTTGCGTGTCTTTAGCACTAAAGTAGTAAAAGGTGGTGGAGTTTGCCGCAAACGCAGGCAGCAGAAAACGAAGACTCGGCGACTCTGGGTTCAAAACCTCATTCAGAAATGTGTGGTTTTTAGATGTTTCAGTTGGTCTGCACCAGACGTGCGAAGGTAATGTTATCATAGGCATGTTTTATTTTATTATCTTGATACGGCGCAGACTAGTCTGTATTTACGTTTTGGATCAGGTTTTCCACACTGGCGGTGTTGCACTGATAGCTGAACACAGGGGGCGCTGTTGCACATTTTTTAATATCAACAGTGGTCACAGAGTCCGATGGATCACAGATTCCAGTGTAACAGCGGTAAAAGAAAGGCAGCCTTTAACTCCCAGAGGCTGTCTGCACCACACACACACTGCTGCTTTGTCCTCCAGCACCGCCCGCTGTACATACACAAACCCTAAGACCTCAGCAAAATTATAGGATCTCTTCTCTGCTGTGCTTGCTCTTTGTTTAAAACTTACTGTGTAGTGTTTGCAATATGATTTAATTTTTTTTGGTTTGTAATAGAAGCACAAAACAAGCATGTCCTGACTGGTTGGTGTAGTTGTGCAAAATTCCCTTTGGCTTTTTACATGGCAATTCTCCAGGCTTTGTACTGAGCAGAGTGGTTTTTGTTGGTCTCTAAAATGAGCCCTAAAAGTGCTGC
>NW_018128227.1:156129-180444 GCF_001952655.1 Monopterus albus | reverse complement strand
ACAGTGTGTGAATTAACAGCAAAGGTTTAAAGTGTTGAGTAACAAAAAGCAAGAATGAGGGACACAAAAACCGCCCATCCTTTCTCTTGGGGGTCTTGATTTCCATGCCAGCAGGGGCCAGCATTGTTTGTGGGTGTTTTTACAAACTTTCTGAAAAGGAAACTTGAATTACGGAAAGAAAGTTTTAGCTTTTGCCCCCCCTGTCTCTCCCAGCTGTTCTTATGACATCATGGGGATGGGGTGGTGATGTACACCTCCCCCGGTTGTGGTGGGCGGGGCGGTGATGTAAACACAGATAAAAGGTGGCATGCTGCCTGTTGGGGTCTCAGTCTGGAGGACCTGGTTTAAGCTTTCACTACAGGACGTGCTGCTGCAGGGTTTCTTCATTTAAACCCGGATACTGCTGCTTTTTTAAACCCACTACTGGCTCAGCTTCTCTGGATTCAAACTTTATAAGCGCCACTACCTCTCTGACTTTGTGTTTTTTGTCTGGGTTTTATTTATTTCCCTTCAGATTCTGCAATCAAACATGTTGCAAAGCTTCGCTCAGGCGCAAGATTGGCTTTACACGGAGCCGCTGCTCTTTGATGATGAATTCTGCCAGAGTTTGATGAAGGACCTCCAGTCCTTGCCGACACCGCCGCACTCCCCCCCATTGAAGACTGGGCTGGGTGGGAGTAAACCTCTGTCCAAGGAAGACCAGCTGAGCTATGTGTCGGACATCCTGCTGGAGGACCATGACATGCAGTTCAACTGGAACTGTGACTTCTTTCACTCTGATGATGCTGAGAAGGACGGCGGGCCCAGCCAGCCCTGCTCCCCTCTGGAGGAGGGTGGCGAGGACTGTCTGTGGCAGTGCCTGGCAGTAGACAGGAGCCTGGAGGAGAAGCTGGTCTCCACGGTGCTGGGTTCCAGCCCGCTGCTGTCTGACATTGACACCAGCATCTTTGAGGAGATCGCTGGCTCCACGCTGGATTGCCAGAACCTGATGGACACTCAGGAACCCAGTGAATCCACATCAGGCTACGGATCCACTGGGGGCGAGCTGTCCGCCTATTCATCCAGTGACTCTGGTGAGTTCACAACTTCATCCTCCTTTTACAGTCGTCATCATCATCTTCAGTCATATGACAGTTTAGCCAGTGATCCCTTATGGATCAAACGTTTGTCAGAATGCTGCCTTTTTTTTCTTTTTCTTTTAATGACACGGTGCTCGGATCAGGCTTTAATCTCATACCTGCCTTGTTGTTGTGCAGCTTATCAGTATAAACACTCCTTGCCCAGAATGATTGCAGTGGCATTTTATTTCTAATTCTTTGGCAATGTTTAGTGGTACTGAGCCAAAACTGTTCTTTGCACTCGGCTTATCTGGATGCCAGCCACCCACCTGTAATCTGTGGGAGCCTTTATGACTCCAAGATGCTGCTGAAGCGTGGGCGCGGTTTATGCCGTTGACTGATGAGGGTTTAGGACAGATAAATGGCTGTGTAATGTGACTCATGTTCACTGGCAACGGTTCCACCTTCATCTGTTAACTCCCAGTGAGTCGATATTACTGACTTGAGCCCTGCAGCGTTTCTGGCTATAAGCCTGACAGGAAGTGGCAGGCTGGCATTTATTGATTGTTCTTTTAACTTGACTCGCTGGTATAATATGTGAACTTTTTGAATTTATGTTGTAATTTCAGTTTTTTGAGAAAGCACTAATTATTCATTAGTAAGTGAACAGGTGTGTTTCATGCTCCAGTTTCACACTAAATGCTGTTTATACAGGCTGTTGTAATCTAAGAGCCACCTTCACTCATGAACAGTTTGCAAACATTTGTGAGCTTCTACATGGTTGACTGCTGTTCCTGTGTGTGTGTGTGTGTGTGTGTGTGTGTGTGTGTGTGTGAGAGCCCACATGGTTTACTGTGTACAGTATCTGGACTCTTGTTTTTGGTGTCAGCGCAGGTTGAAATGTTGTCCCGCCATCACAGACAGATAAAATTACATTCAGTGGCAGAAACTGTATCTAACCCTTCTTTGTTGTTTTCTTCCCGACAGAGGAGGAGATTGATGTCGTGACGGTGGTGCGGTGTCCCTCCAGCTCCTCCTCCCTGCCCTCATTAGCTGACCTGTCTGTCCGTCAGCAGAAGCAGGAAGAGGAGCAGCGGGAGCGGGCTCTCCAGCTTCACTTTGAGATCCAGCTGCAACACAACTATGCCGCACCCTGCCCCGCCTCCCCCCCACCTTCCTCCTCATCCAACAAACGTTCGAGAGGAAACGACAGCTCATCACGCTTCCACCACTCGTCTCGTAGCTCTTCTTCTTCATCATCATCATCATCATCATTGTCGTCATCGTCGAGGTACCACCACCACCACTCGTACCGGAACTCAACAGAAACAGAGGATGAGGAGGAGCGGCGGCGGACTCACAACGTGATGGAGCGCCAGCGACGGAATGAGCTGAAGAACTGCTTCATGCGCCTGCGTGACAACGTGCCGGAGTTGTCGCACAATGACAAGGCATCTAAGGTAGTGATCCTGAAGAAGGCCAGAGACTGCATCTACGACCTGGAGGACAAGTGCCACAGACTGCAAGCCAAGAGGGACAAACTTCGAGCCAGACAGGAAGAGCTGAAAGCCAGACTGGAGCAGTTCCACAGCTAATGGACCGGGGTTAAGCTTGGGGTGAAGCTTGGGGTGAAGCATGGCCTGCATCTGTAGGCGTTCAGAGACATCATGGATAAGTGTTGAAGCGGTGTACAGTGTCTGCGCTCGTTTGTGGTGTCAGTGCAGGTTGAAATGTCCCGCCATCACACTGCAGACAAAATTACATCCAGCGGCAGAAACACCTGTCTGTCCATCAGCAGAGGCAGGAAGAGGAGCAGCGGGAGCGGGCTCTCCAGCTTCACTTTGAGATCCAGCTGCAACACAACTGTGCCCCCCCCCACCTTCCTCCTCATCTAACAAATGCTTGAGGGAGCGACAGCTCATCACGCTTCCACCACTCTTCTCGCAGCTCTTCATAATCATAGAGGTACCACCACCACCACTCGTACCGGAACTCAACAGAAACGGAGGATGAGGAGGAGCGGTGGCGGACTCACAACGTGATGGAGCGCCAGCGACGGAATGAGCTGAAGAACTGCTTCATGCGCCTGCCGGAGTTGTCGCACAATGACAAGGCATCTAAGGTGGTGATCCTGAAGAAGGCCAGAGACTGCATCTACAAACTGGAGGACAAGTGCCACAGACTGCAAGCCAAGAGGGACAAACTTCGAGCCAGACAGGAAGAGCTGAAAGCCGGGCTGGAGCAGTTCTACAGCTAATGGACCGGGGTTAAGCTTGGCCTGCATCTGTAGGTGTTCAGAGAAATCATGAGTGGTGCTGACAGTGGATAAGTGAGGAAACAGTGTACAGATGGAGGGTGGCATATCATGCTGATACAAACGCACATTTCAAAGACTTTGTGGCAACAATAGGTTGGGACTGTGTAGTCACACACACACTGTCATAGACGAACACAATTCACAGTCATTGCCTCAGAGATCATAATTCTCTTTTCTTGACTGCTGACTGTTGTAGAATTTAGGAAGCTTTTTAAGTTGGAAATGAGGATGGAAAAAACAGATTGTATGTTCTTAGTTTGCCTGGATGCACACTGTAAGATGTGATCTCTTTAAACCGTTCCCTTATGTTATCCCATTCGGGAGTCTTGGCTTCAAAGATGCCACTTGATGGAGGTAAAAATGTCAAGAGGCAGGAGTTCCTGTTGGGTCAAATAATCCAAAGCCACCTGAGCTCAGTGGTCGAATGAAACTTGAATATTGTGTTTTCAGGATGTTTTGTAGCCATGCTAGTGGTCTCTCCACTTTCACAGGTGTTTGTAGGTGGCTTTGACCATGATTGGTCAACGGCACCTCTGCCATTTCCAGCTAAATTCTAATTTTGATACTATTTTAATTTGTCGATCAGGTTCTTCAGTGTGCATCCAGCCCTGTATTGCCTCAGGCTGCCCCTTGGGCCCAACACCACTCTGTAATCAGGTTAATGACAGTTAATACAGTTCAGGTCACCACCAGTTCCTTCACTTTAGTGTCTGTTTTCTTGTTGAAAAATGAAAACTATTTTGTATATATGTTTGTCATGTGTAACTTGTTCAGACTCAATGGTAGCCATATCAACCAACATTCAGGTTTTGAGGAGATTGAACTGGAAAGTGAACTAAGCTGTGAGCTGTTCTGTCATAACAAAGGTGGATAAAAGTTTATTCTTGCATGTCTGAAACAGAGTGACTGACCAATGGTGCCCTATTTAAATATTATTTAAAGATTGTGGTTAGAGGAAGTTGCACCAGCAGCAATATTGTCACAGGTTCATAGAGAAGCCATTTTATTAAATACTCATTGAAAAATTCTCAGCATTATTCTGAGACGACCATTAACTTGTGGAAAAGGCTTAAATGTCGTTGTGATTTGTTAGTCAGTGTACATGTGGGACTAGTGCTCGACATCTGGATGAGCGCACTTCAAATGTCCACCTGCTGAAATCATTAGGATCGAAATCAGGAGTCACAAAACGAATTAGTTTCACAGGTCAGTTGCACACTAAGCAGATGTGACACAAGCTTTTCAGTCTGTGATAATAATCAATTTTCCCGTTAAATAAATTTGTCCTGGACTTGAACCTTTAAATTGATGTGAACCAGTGACTTTGACCAACATTCCCATTTTCTAGAGATGGATGGATGTTGTCAACACCCTTGTGTGCCCATTTAAACTGATCGGTTTGATCACTTGCACACAAAGTAGCTGAAGAGAAAATAATATTTTAAAAAGGTAAAAACTAAGGCTGTACATGTTCACCAGGAGCCCATAGTAGCTGTTCAGTGTCAGGCATTTTGCTGAACCTGTACTTTGGGCTGGATCTAAAGTTTTAAAAGATCGATAATTGGGTTTAGGTTCATTATCCATTATCACCAGTGTCGGTATACTTTTATTTAATGGAAGGTGCAAACATTTGCTTGTTTGTGTAAATGTCTTAAAATGCATCATAGCTTTTATGAATAGTTGTTGTTCAGTCTGAGCATACTTGAAAATGGTTCATGTTGGAGAGTTTGCCTTCTGTTCAGAACTTTTGGTTTCCTTGTGTCATAGTCCGGTTAAACTTTGTCATCTTCTAAGTTCAGGTAGTTTTTTTTTTTTTTCAGCTGGGCTTTTCTTCCAAACATCTCCTGATATTTTTGTTTTTTACTTTTATCACAAGGAAGTGCAGTGAGGTGTTAATAACGCAGCAAGGGCTTTTTGTTTTGGTTTTTTTGTTCTTTAAAGCATGATAACCTACCTCCACCTGGCTTGTAAATACATTTTTGTAAACACATTTTTTAATTATACATATATTTTAAAAATATAAATATTTTTGTTTCATAAGTTATTTTATGTTTTTCTTTTAATTTTACATTAAATAAACTAGCACTTTTTTTAATGTAATTAAAAAAGTCAAATTCATAGATGTCTGTCTGGTTTATTACACACAGCCACTGAGTTTAAGGTGTAACATGCACTATATTGCCAAAAGTATTCACTCACCCATCCAGATCATTGAATTCAGGTGTTCCAACCACTTCCATGGTTACAGGTGTGTATATAATCAAACACCTAGGGATGCAGACCGCTTCTACAAACATTTGTGAAAGAATAGGTCGCTCTCAGTGAACTCCAGTCGTGAAATTTCACCACTACTAAATATTCCACAGTCAACTGTTAGTGGTATAACAAAGTGGAAGCGATTGAGAAGGACAGTAACTCAGCCACAAAGTGGTAGGCCACATAAAATCACAGTCAGTGGATGCTGAGACAGATAGTGCACAGAGGTGGCCAACTTTCTGCAGAGTCAATAGCTACAGACGTCCAAACTTCATGTGGCCTTCAGATTAGCTCAAAAACAGTGTATAGAGAGCTTCATGGAATGGGGCTCCATGGTCGAGCAGCTGCATCCAATCCTCACATCACCAAGTCCAATGCAAAGCGTCGGATGCAGTGGTGTAAAGCACACCGCCACTGGACTCTAGAGTAGTGGAGACGTGTTCTCTGTGATGAGTCACGCTTCTCTGTCTGGATATTCAAAGGATGAGTCTGGGTTTGGTGGTTGCCAGGAGAACGGGTACTAGTCTTAACTGCATTGTGCCAAGTGTAAAGTTTTGTATAATAGTGATTGTTTAAATAAAAGGGTGAAGTAAGAGTACAGGCCTGTTTTTATATCTGCCACTCCTAAAGAAGCTCCAGACCTTTTAATAAAGTTGCCTTATAAGAATTGATGGGATCTGCAGAGACTCAAAAAGCTTCTAAATCACATGACTTCACCCAAACTGTTCAGTCTGATTATACAAAAAAACCACAGCAGTGTGTTAAGACTATAGGAGCGTTAATTTAGTTTTTATAAATGCAGAGCATTGTGTTTGTCTGAGCCTCTTCCTTTGTGCTGGTTTAAAGGCCCTGCGCACCCATGCTTTACATTTCTGGATTGTTTTACCTCTTTTAGAAAACTTAAAGGCTTGATGGAAGTGCACAGACTTGACTGATGTTTCTCCTATTGAGATGGAAACCAGACATATTTACCAGCATAGTGGTTCAACCCAGCTTCAGTGTGATCAGTGGGCTGATCAACCATAGGTGAAAGCACCTGTGTGGGTGTGAAGTGACCCCTACCTTGTGTGAGTCTGCTGTAGTGGTACAGGTTATGGTAATTTTGGAAGGCAAAACTTACTCATGTAATGTGCTGGTGAGCACAAGAAACAGGAAATATCAGCATCATTGTAAACTATCCACCTTCTTAACAGGTTGTGGAGGAAGTTCCCAGATTCCATACCCATTCATATACACACTCCCATTATTGTGCACAAGCTGAAAAATAAAGCACCCAATGTTCTAAAATGTTATTGTTCATCAACCCTTTTGATAACACTACTAATCCTGGTCTCAATTGAAAGGTAACCCTAAGTCTTTACAACCAAAAAAAATCAAAATAAGTGACAATGAAACAAAGTTACCGTGGTACAAAGATGCTAGAAAAATGTGTGTGTGTGTGTGTGTGTGTAATACACTTTGGGGTAACATACACATGTCTGAACAACTACTTTATCAAAGTAGTTGATGATGGCATTAAATATGAGCTGTTTGAGGTCTACCTGGGAATAAAAAACTCAAAATGTCTGCCAAAAATATTTTGTTACTGTACTTGATATATTTGTACAAATAAATATAACAGAGTAAAGTACTCATTAAAAGTGCTTATTTCTCAAAAATGATGAAATTAAACAACAATTTACTACCTACTCTGTAGCCTTCAAAGGAGTAACACCTGAAAGGTCCTTTAACAGGGTAGGAAACCTCCACCTGCCTTTCCTGTGCGTTTTGAACTCGTAATTCCATTGGCTACCAAGCTTGTCAATCATTCTGTCAAAGCCCGTGAGTGGTCACAACAACGTTGAGAAGAAGTTAGGTTGTAGCTCACCAGGTTGCTTGGCTGAGTCCGTTGATTGACGTGCTGTCTGACCAATGGGAGAGCAGTGTGCATGTAAAAGAGGCGTGTTTATTTGTGAAGGCAGGTGAACAGTACAACATGGTGTCTGCTGATGGAAATTGCAAGGAGAACTAGTCTGGTTTTGGGACTTTTTCGCCATGACAGTATGTTTGTTGGACTAACGCCTGGGTGGACTTGTTCACTGGATTCTTGTGATTCAAATGAAGGCCAGCTTTGACCACTTGGAGACTCATCTTACACCAGAAAAAGGTAGGGAGCGACTTATCTGTTGTGTATGTGCTACAGGCCTGTTGCTGAAAAATGAAAACAGCTGTCACATTGATATAGAGATTGTAAAGTGCCTTACATAGTGTGAGGCTTAGAGCTTTCTAATAGCATATAGTATGTTGTAGCTGTGTTTAGATTAAGTCCGGAAGAGGAAGAACGCGTTTCTGTCCCACCTGTGGAACAGTGCTAGATAACAAGTAGCCTCTGTACCCCACCTTGCATTTTACAAAGCATCCTTCCTTTTCTGTTGTTTGTAACGTTTTGCAGTGCAATTATATAAACATGTGAAAGATCAATATGTCCTGATGATATTCTGAATCAGAGGTCAGTCCCCTTACCTGGAACACTGGACATCAGAGAACCTAGAGATTGTACATGTCAGACTGTGCTCAGAGATGAAATCCTGCATCAGCACTAAAATAAACAGAAACAACTTTTGATCTGACCGCACCATGAGAAATCCTCCTTCTGTTTAAAATGGCTCTTCTCCACACACCAGTCGGCCTCACAAGGCCACAGATAGGCAAATGTTTTGTCAGGGCAGCAGGGAGATGTGTTGTGCAACCTGAGCTCAATGCACGTGTCCCAGTGTGCATGTAGAGCAGGTGGACATGTGGCAAACAGGTGTGTGTGTATGAATGAGTTCCTGTTGTGGTGTTCCTGTGCAGCATAGGTGGTTCTGTTACACTGGCTTTTGGCCTGTTCAGCAGTCTAAACCTAAGAGTTCAGTTAACTTTATTGATTGTTGATTTGATCAGAAAATGTATGAATGTTAAGTACATTGACCTAAAATTGTGATAATGTGTATTATTTGTACAGTGTTGTTTAAAACAGAGGGGCAATGTCATTTGCATTTACAAGGCAAACTGACAAAGAAAACACTGATTGGCTGGAGTTTGACTGACAGGAGGCACATTTTCTAGCTGCTGAAATACATATCGTAGTGAAAATAAACAGAGGTTAGGTCATTGAGACCAAAAAGACTTTATGTTTAACTTACTTTGTTCAGAAACTAAACGCGGATTCATCTTTCCACTACTGTGTATTAACAGTCGGTTTCCTACAAAATGATGTATAACTTTGAGCAACCGTAACTTTCTGAATGAGAGTAAACTCATGAGTAAACTCTCATTTTTAGAATGAGAGTTAAATGGGGGAGTAAATGAGATGCGTGCAAACATTGTTTTAAAACATTTTTAATCATTTGGTATCCATTAAAAACAGTCTGAATGAGTGTTAACTTGATAGAACAGGATCAAATGAATGAAGTGGAATTTCCCTGTAAGTAGAGTTAATTTACAGGTTTGGATCTTTAGTATTTTATTTTAGAATGAAACTTTTCAAATGCAGCAAAGGAGGATTTTTTTTTCCCCAAGAAGAGGGTTAAGATCAGTTTATTTTGAGGTTTGAGAAAGTATGTGTGTGTACAACTATATAGGTCAAGGTGAGCAAGGGAATGTGACTGTCAGGCGTCTCGGCAGCGAACAAACGTGTCCAGGTGCCATGAAAGACTTTGAATCACAAACAACAGATTAGGTTTGTTGTTTTATGAAAGTGTACAGGGAGAGGCCTGGTGATAACTGTACTAAATGCACACTTATCTTAGTCCCTGTTCTCTGTACTCTGTTGAGCATGTAGCTGGGAGAAGGACATGAAGAGGTGGAGTGCTGCAGGAACTTGGCACCAGTTGGGACATTCATGTGTTTACTTTTTAACAGGCTATTAGTCTTTATCTCTCATCTTATTACTTCTTCCCACGCTGTACCCGTGAATCATACAAGTTTATATTACAGTCACAGGTTCTAAATGTTTTACCTTCTGAAATCCTGCTGATTGACCAGCAGACTGATACTTCTCTCCCTACAGCCATGTCCCAAATGTGGAAACACATCAGAGATCCAGATTGTTGCACAGGGTGACGCCTCCCTTCATTACTACAAGCTCACACGCTGTCGTTTATGTTAGAATCTCTCCTTCACAGAGCATCTGGTCGGCTTACTAAAAACTACAGTGGCCAGCTGGAAATTCCTGGGGCCATTTGAAAAGTAAATAAACAATGAAGCGGTGTATATATATATATATATATGAGGATAACACACCGGAGCTAGAAATAGCTGGAAGACTTTATTGTGACATAAGTTGCGCACAGCCAATGTTCTCCATGACAGAGGGAAGTTAAAATGTTTCCAAAGCCACAGGGCTGAGTATTTGGTTTAGCTGGAATTTGGGCAGTGTCCCTTTATAGTCAAAGTGAAACAGACCAGGGCGGTGTACAGTAGCTGTTTGCTTCTCATGTGGTTCAGTGACCCAGATATTCTGATTCAGTCATTATCACATAGAGAGAATGGAGGGTGGAGAGATGGAAAGCTATACAAAAGAGAGGAAACAAACGAAAATATGGAGAGGAAGGAGAAAAAAA
Organism: Monopterus albus; assembly: GCF_001952655.1. Taxonomy (NCBI): domain Eukaryota; kingdom Metazoa; phylum Chordata; class Actinopteri; order Synbranchiformes; family Synbranchidae; genus Monopterus; species Monopterus albus. The sequence goes on along the minus strand of NW_018128227.1, from coordinate 170,230 downwards.
ACAGCAAAAATGAAGAGATGGAGAAGAAGTAGGCTCGAGGCATGTAACTAAAAGACAGTGTTTAACTGTTGACAGTTGGTCAGTGTTTTATAGTGACCAATGACGACCCCAAAAGTTCCCATGACCTCCTGGGCGTCACAAGCAAATCGCCTAGCTGATCTTCAGAGTTCAAACCAGGCACACTAACCCTTAGCTTTATTGCTAAGGTCATGAGTTTTCCTGCGGACGTTCCCACTGGAGAAAGATGAGGAGGCTATGTGAAATGTTGACCGGTTTCCTGTCACTGCAGTGAGCTAACAAATCGAATCCACTGATTTTTTTGACTCTTCCTCTGACTCGTTTCTGAACACTCACGCCAACGTTAAGTGAATGTTTTGAACGTTTGGTGTGTAGCAGCTGTTTTCAGTCATCTTCATCATCATGTGCTTACGCTGAGATGTTAAATCCACATCAGTCTGGATGTGACTCAACAGCCACTGAATCAGCCGGTTTTCTGGCTCGTTCTAAGGCTGACGCAGCTGCTTTACAGTCACCTCATCTGTAACCCATTATACAGAACTTTGCTCTGGTGCCTGGCCAGCAGCTCCCCCCGGGTCACCAGCCAGCTCTGATGATGATGCATTTACTGTCTGCATGTCTCTGTCTATCAGAGTCATGTTAAATAACAAGACCGTTATATCAGAGCTCCATCATGGGCTCAAGTCCTGAGTCCAGCTGTCTGTATGTGTCCTCACATTGTGGGGACTCGGCCTTCCTTTTGGGGAGAGGCTGGTCCCCACTGTGCAAATCACTGAATTATAGGGTGGCACATGGTTTCAGGTTAGGGTTGGGTGTTAGGCAAGGAGTAGTTATGGTTAAGGTTAGGGTGAGTCTACAGGAAATGAATGTCAGTCAATGTAAAGCCCCCACAAGGAATGAAAGTGCAGCACATGGGTGGGTGGGGGTGCCAAGAAAGTGTGTGTGTCTCTGTTTGCTTATCAGTGTGAATGTGGCTGTGTTTTCTTTGTCTTCTTTGTGAGTAGTTGATCTTGTCAAATGAGTTTCATGCAGAGGAAACTGATGTAATCTGTGAAGTACAGGAGCCAAATGTACCAACAGTGGGTTTCTTATTAACGCTCAGCACTTTGAAACTCTTATGAAAAGTAGGTACATCATAATTTGGTGACTGAAACATTATACATTAAAAAAGTGAACAAGTAAAATATGGCTTAAAAATAAATATTTAATGTGCAAAGTAAAATCAGATGTAATATTTTCGAACGCTGCTGGACTGTTTATTGGACATTTTTCTCACTGCGCGGTGACTTCTGGTTTCACTACAGATCAGACAGATTAGAATTCTAGCAGCCACCACAGCATCATGTGTGACCAGCAACTGGATGGACCCTGTATTCACCATGTGCAGCTGTGTACAGGACCTGTGTAATGAATCCCTGGTGGATCATTTTGAATTTGCAAAAGACTGGTTCTTAGCTGATAAAAAAAAAAAATGTAGTAAAAAATCAACTGCACTTGGTTTTAGGTCGGAGACGTTTCGCGTCTCATCCAAGAGGCTTCATCAGTTCTGTCCGACTGGCGTTGAGTCGAGAGCTCTGACTGAGGAAAGCGCTTTTACCATGACAATACCCCTGTGAACAAAGCCAGGTCCATAAAGGAATGCTTTTCCAGTTCGGTGTGGAGGACCCTGACGGGCCTGCACAGAGCCCTGGTTTCCACCCAACACTCAGCCGCATCCCTATCGCTCAGTATCGTTGTGTGACCTCTCAGAGGGACCGTTTTTGTTTCTGTTTACATAAAGTGTCTTTTTCATCTCTGTCCAGTATCTGCATTTGAATCTGTGGAGCTCGGTTGGAGGTGCAGGGTTGTAAAGGTGTCATTCACAGTGAATAGTCACTGAATCTGAATGAGTAGTTAGAAGAGAGCGATACGGGCAGAAAATGATATCTGGATATTTTCTGGGATTTTGTCAAACGATAAATGAGCCTTACTTTGTGGCATTGCTACTTTTACTCAAGTAAACAATCGGAGTACTTCTTCCAACACTGTGTGTGAGCTGGGGTTAGTGTGACACAGCATGAGGTCGTGTGTAAATGTGGGAGAGACGTGGCGGCTGCTGCAGCTTTTCATCTGATGGGCTAGAAGAAGATAAAAACCCCCACCCCCACCCACCAAATCGACACCTCATTAGCATGCTACGGGGAGGGGGGGGGATGCAAGCAGCAGGAGACCCCCAGTATCTGCTTCCTAAAACTGTCCTGACTCCTGTTTCAGTGTAACATATTATCATTCCCCTTTAGGTTTTAAAGTATACATAGGTTATGAATGAATGACAACGGCTACTTTACCACAAACACCTGAACACACCTTCATGTCTGTTCTTGATCAAATGAAAATGATGTTCTCTGTGACTGATCACTGCATTCAAGCAAGATTTTCATAGTGTACTGAAATGAATGAGACCAACAGCGGCGTGAAGGATTGTGAAAACACTGTATGACTCCGACCTGGGATCTTCTACACTGCTTGGATTGAGTCACTTGATCTCATTTAGGGATTCTCATTATGTCTTGTCAGCATGGAAACTGATAGCAGACAGCTGAGAGATCTAAATACTGTCTGGTTGGTGTTATTTTATCAAAAAGTTAAGACAAGACACGTCTTTCTGCAGATTAACCTGGTGATCTAACAGACTCTGCTGCTTGGGGTTAGTTTGTGCTGATTGTGCACTTTGATCAGATCAATACCTTTATCTGCTGCTTCACAGAATCAAGGTTATTGGGTTCATGTAAATGACAGCAATGAGGGAAGGTCCCACTCTGCACCACATTTTGAATGGGAAAAAAACAAATGCACAGCCTTTAGAGTCTTAGAAATTCCCCCATGACATCTGACTTGTTTCCTTTGTGGTTTAAGTAAAAAAATACGTGTGATAGAATGAAAGACCTGGTGTTAAGGTTAGATTTAAATTCAGATTTAGGTTGGTGGAAGGTTTTGTCATGTAGTGGGCTTTCTCAGCGTAATCATAAAGACGTCTGATGTCACGTTTACAGTCTGTTTGGTTACGAAAAAAGGTTTCCTTTCAAATACGGCCTGTTTTATGCTCACGTTGGCTTTTTTTCAAATGATCCAGAAGTGGCACAACTCATTCATTTGACAGTTTCAGTAACATCATCACAAATCAGATTCTGGTGACTGACAGCCTGATGTGTTCATACATCTCCTCTGGTGATTACAGAGCATTCATAAAGAAATAATTGGTTGTGTGTGTCAGGTTTTAGAGCCCTGGGCCAGTAAGGCACCCTTAATTATTGTGATGCCATGGTCATGCACAGCCACTACACAACACGTCTTCACTTTCAGGACAAATCTCCACACGTAAAGTCAGATTCTGCTGGAAAAGAACAGTTTGTAAAACCAGATTGTCCAACCAGACTGTTGAAGTTTTCACAGGCACCACTTGAAGGTATGGTGAAAATTTGGTAGAATGAATAGTAATAATTTTGGAGACTGTATCACCATCATCAAGTTTTAATTTGCCCGGCACCGTTATCTTTTATGACCAAATACTCCCCTGAGCTTCAGATACATGTTGCGTTTAATGTTAATTAGCCAATGTTGGTGTGCCAACATGCTAAGCACTAAGCATTTAGCTCTGTGAGGCCAAGTGCCGCCTCACGGCGCTGCTGTAGCTCTGGCTATACATCTTATTTATTGTTCTTCTGCAGCTTCGACTGGTTTGTCTATGTGTGAAAGCTTTTTGACTCAGTAGCTGGTCCTTTGCTGTGAAATGTCAGTTGTCTTTTTTAAGACTTAAAGGGAACCCAAGAATCTGTAGAGAAAACAGGAAGACACAAAGACCCCCCACACACACACACCTCGACATGCATGCACTTGCACATATACACCTTCTTTACCACTTTTATAGTAAGACTTGACGTGCTGCTGGGAAGTCAAAAAGAGAACCGAAAGTGGGCTTCCAGTTTGTGTGTGTGTGTGTGTGTGTGTGTGTGTGTGAGGAAGTTGGCAGTGGGTTGGGTGAGTACACACTAACAGATTGGGAGGCTGGGATTGTGTGTGAGTGGTTAACGGCACTTTTCACACTGACAGCAGCAGCCTCTTCTTTCATGTCACTGAAACTACTGCGTCGGTGCAACGGGGTTATCACATTCTGGAAGAAAACGAAAAAACACAGGGCCGATCTGTTCCAACTGACAACCACACACTCTAGATAGCCTCTAAGCAGACCACAAAGTAGTAAACACAGTTACCAATAAACAATAACCCCCTTAGTTCAAATGAAGGAGAATCTGGAGGTGTTTTCAAACAGGATCAGTTTGTGAACTTGGTCTGTTTTCCCCTTGGTTTGAACCCAGCAAACCAAAATGCATCACTCACACAGCATGCAAACATTCCCTTTGCTCTGGGGCGGCAACTAGAAATTTGCTCTGGAACCTAGAGAAACTGTTTAAGTGACATTTGCTCATAACCGTGGTGATGATCTGGGCAATACACCAGACAGATGCTTTCATTTTCCCAAATATCAAGAAGGCGACACACCTCGTTGCTAGTCCAGACCGCAGTTCGTTGTCCCTCTTGTTGCTAGTGCTATATGTTCAGCTGTAAACGTGTGCTCGATTTAATCCCATCATGCAAAGCGCATCTGGCTACAGGAGCCGCATTAGCTCAAACCTGCAGGGTTCTCCTTTAGGGCTGCCCCATCAAAGTCAGCTAGTGAATTATTAGTCTCGAGGCCCGTCAGTTGACAGACTCTTCTGGTCAAATCTCCCCCCCTGTGGGAGGCTGTTGGGGCTGTTTACAGAATGTCCTTTAAATTCACTTCTGTAATGTTTGATTGCATGTGTTCTTCACACCCCTCCCAATCAGCCGGCTTGTCTTCACTTGTCTCCACTTGAAGATAAAAGGCATTTGTTGAATATCAATCAACGTGACACTTGACCAGACTAACGGCTCCTCCTCCTCCTCCCCTACACTTCATTCAGAAGCAAATATTTAACTCGTCTTCATTCCTCTGTCAGCTGGAGTGACTCTGCAGGATCAGCTTTCACATGTCAGCAGTGATGACAGTGTCCTGAAGCAACTGATTTTGATTTAGTTGTGTGCGTGGATCTCTGTCAGCCAGCGAAATAGTCAGATCTATGCACAAGACAGGGAACTTTTACTTACTGGGCTTTACGTTTTTTTTCTTGACACAATTAAATTGATTTTATCATAAAAAATAGGAAGGTGCAGGCTGACCGTGTCCTCTGTGTTGGATTTACAGTCTACAAAAATGTTTTCAGACTGAGCAAGTAGACACTGGTTCTACATGAGGTCAGGTTTCTTGTAAATGTAGTACAAACTGTGTGAAGGTGTCAATCAGCTTTTCCTTCATTGCGTTTAAAGTTAGACTGCTGCCTTTACTTTCTCACCAGTAGCTTGGCAGTGATAGCATTTTGTCGATAGCATGCCGCCGTACGTCACATGGCTCTGGTTCACCTTCTGACAGCAGCAGTAGCGTCTTGAACAGCCACTGAGCACATTTGATATTAGACCTTACAGATGCAGGCAGTGAAACACACTCGCATGCACAGCAAATGTTAACACACACTGACACACTACTGAACAGACAAGATGATTTGTGTAACAGAAGCAGAGGACAGGTGATAGTTGGACTGTTGGCCGACAACAGGTGTGTGTATGTGTGTGTGTGTTGGGTCGGTCATCACACTCACACACAGTAGGATTCATCTGACAGCAAGACAAATGGTGGCAACAGATGCAGCCCTAACTTTTATTTACAAAACACTGAGTGAAGATATGAAGTGTTGCTTTAGGACGGGGGCGGGGGTTCAGAGTCTGACTTTTCCTCTTCCCTGTAGACGCTAAGGGAGTGATGTAATAGGAGTGGTTTGGTCCAGATCATCAGTAATGTCATACTGGGATGAAGTCAGCACAGAAGAGAAAACAAAGCCCTGTAAACTCTGCACCAACATCCTCTATGGGATCCTACCATGGCTCCACTGAAAGCAGTGAGCACCCCAGTCCATCAGCTGCTCCCAAACAACCACTTAGAGGTCATTTTAAGTGCATTCAGACCAATGTCAATGAGAACAGCAGACCACTTTGAATCTCTAAACATGTCAGAGATGTGGAGAGACCTTAGACATTTTTAAACATGCCACTTTCCAAAACCTGAACTTTAAGCAACCTGTAAGAATTTGGAAGAAAATTCTACATTGTGTTCACAAACCAGAACATTGTGGTTACACTGTACATTATTTAAAAAGAAAAGTAAGGTGTTCTGCACACTGTCCGTCACTCGATATCCCTTGGGAAACGTGATGACTCGTACCAACAAACCTGGGATTTTGAGTCGATACGTTTTGACCCTACACAACCTGGATCTACATCAATGATGAGAGGACACATGGATAGATGTTGTTGTGCTAATTCAGACAGTCTTTCTTTCACCTTTACATGAGCTTGAGATTGAAAGCTGTACACTGGTGAAGTCAGAAAATTAAACTGATGGATTAAGTTCAGTTTTATCTGTGAAATAGACATTTTAGTCACAACTGAGAGAAGAAGCATTTACAAATTTAACTTGCTTCCTGTGGACATACTCCTAAACATATGCCTGCAGTGGGTTGGAGCAACTGATGAGTCACATTGACTTCTTCATCTGCAAGCACTGGTGGAGAGCAAGGGACCTCTTTGGACACCATGTAATGAACACTGAGCCTTTGACATTTTATTTTAACTACATATTGGATGTTTCTTTAGTTTTTTTTATTTTATTATTTTTGCATGTTCCTAAATTGCAACTAACCAAACTAGTTTTCAGTGTAGGAAGTGACTGAATACTGAATCTATCTGCTGTGGACTCACTCTCCATCCTGAGCTTGTTCACCTTCAGGATGTCAGTTAGCCTTAGGGCATCTAGGGTTGAGAGATGCAAGATGTGGGGGTGTAAGGGTGAGTTAGGTGTTGAAGGCATGGGAGGGGGCTCACCAGCTAATGATCTTAAATCCTTGACAGGTCAAAAGTTGGCTGAGGATCCACTTCCAGGACACAATAGAGTCCTGTTCCTTCTTTGAGCTGAAGCAGTCTATTCAGCTATACAGCACCGACCTTTGACCCTCACAACCTCCTGCGGAGTTTCTGCTTCTGAATCCAATGCCCAATTGTTGCAGTAATTTCCCTTGATGCTGTAGTAGAAAATGCTCAGCCTTTCAAAGGCAGTAACTGCAGAGTGAAAAACATAAAGTCTTTGATGGGCGAGCCATTTAGAAGAGATGTGCTCGTGGCATTGTGCAGCGCATTTGACCGCACAGAAAAGCGTGTTGGGAATATTGATCAGGTCCCTGTTTCTCACAAGCATCTCAAGGCTATGACCATAAAATCTCTCTCATGAACTGTGTTAAGATTAAGATTAGCGCATCTTAAGAAGCTCCGCACTGCACAAGGCACGGTGTAGAGTTTGTAAAAACTTGGCTCAAACTAAAAGTGGCATCAATTTATTTTAGGCAGCTCATCAAAACTAATGGCACCTCGGAAATGTGAAGTTTCCTGGTGAGCATTTTAATTAAAAATAAATTTTAGATTTTATTTAATATCTATTCTTTCGTTAAAAAAAAACCCTATAATATTTCCATTGTTTCTTTCATTCATAATATGATTTGAATGTTAATTTTCAAGGCCATGTCCTTAATGCTCTCACGTATTTTTCACGTTGTGGCTGAAAACACAAGTTCTAGTTTTTCAGATGTGAGGTTCATATTTACATGACAGAGGTGCAGCCCCCTCTTCACCCACATGTTTCCACGCAGAGTTGGTTTCATATCTGAAGTTCACCCTCAGAGGGACATCTCACAGGTGAAAGCATCCCTTTTACAGAGGAAAAATATTCATATGAAAACCAGCAGATGTCCACAAAACAAATGAGTTATTATCAGATGTGTTACTCAAGGTTCAGTTTCTGAGAACAGAAGGTCAGTGTCAAGAAAAAGAGCACTGAAATTAGGTTAAGTAGCATTATGAAAGTCACCTCAAGAGATTTACAAACGTCCTACCACAGATGCATTTTCTAGTTTTTAAAATGTAACACTTTTATGTTTTCTTTCCTCATTGCATTTTCTTATTTAACTGTTTAGACTGTGGCATCAACACTGCTGCAAATAAAGGCTAGTGAATATTCACTGATGATCTGCATTGTTTCGGCTGAGAACCAGGTTGCCAAACATCAATTAGGCCGCGTTCAGACTAAGTCTTTAAGGTGTGAGAAATTCAGCTTTTACATTTCTATGGGGGATTGTGTTCACCGCAGGCGGTAATCGCCACCACAGGGGCGGCTCTGGCAAAACGGTGCAGCCCCATGCGGTGAATAAGTTGGACCTGGTTCAGCTTTTGCCACACCAGACAGTGACATCATCCGTGGTGTCGACCAATCACATACGTCGTTGGAACATGTATGCCCACGAGAAGAAGACTTTTTTTTATTTACCTTGTTAGCATGAGCATTCACTGCTATGCGCACTGCAGCTTGGGCCACAGTTAACGCACCGTAACGACACGCCGTGCATTTTCATTAGCACTGGATGTTAAACGGTGTTTATCTGTCAGTGCCGACAAACTGGTGGCAGAACTGGTGCCAGTAGAGTAGGCTATGTTAGCAGCATGGCTAGCAGTAGAGTAGGCTATGTTAGCAGCATGGCTAGCAGTAGAGTAGGCTATGTTAGCAGCATGGCTAGCACTAGAGTAGGCTATGTTAGCAGCATGGCTAGCAGTAGAGTAGGCTATGTTAGCAGCATGGCTAGCACTAGAGTAGGCTATGTTAGCAGCATGGCTAGCAGTAGAGTAGGCTATGTTAGCAGCATGGCTAGCGGCGCGCCTCTAACCCCCCCCCCCACCCCCCACCCACCGAGCAGTAAAAACACAGAAGGGAGGTGCGTTTTTCCTGACTGGGTCTGAACACACATCTGTTTTAAAAGTCACTGATTTTAAGTAATGTTATACATAATTTTTATAAGACATTATTCTATCTTTGTTTTTATTTTGAGAATAAATAAAGAAATGTCATGCCTCATACATCTTGTGCCATCTCTGTCTCTCGTCACACAAACTCTTCCTAGCGTATCTAATTCAGAGACATTCCTGTGTTTTCATGAACAGGAGTCTTCTGAGAGGAGCTTTTGTCACGGGGCCATTTGGTGTGTGTGTGTGTTGCTGTTGGTGGGGAGGGGGGGACATTTGTGCTGAAGGCTGTAGTGCTGAACAGAAACACTGTTCTGCAAATGTGTGTGTGCACATGTTAGTGCATGTGTTTTCAACATCACACTATAAAATTACAGGGACAACTCTGAGAACCGAGGAGAGCATGTTTGTCTGTGTCCTGTTCTTTGCAAACTGCCTGTGAAATTACAGGGGCTGACTGTGGGTTTTATAAAAGTGTGTGTGTGTGTGTGTGTGTGTGTATAAATGTTCTCCAACAGCCTGTAAAATTATAAGGAGAGCAATGTGGGCACAAACATACAGTTTGTGTGTTTATGAGAGGTGACAGTCATTGAAGACGTCATGAAACAGGGAAGTCTGACATGAAGAGATACTAAGAATACTCAGAATATTACGTTCTACAGTTAACACAACACCACAACTGGTCAGCTGAATCCCGCTCTGTCTTCAAAACTAGTTTGAAGACACACCTCTTCTTAGTATTCCCTTTCTATATTGCTCTATCCTCCTCTAGCGCCTTCTCAAAAAAAGCAAAAAAAAAAAAAAGATTTTTGTTACGTAATGCACCTTCAAACCTTGTGGCACTTTTCTTGAACACTTATCCTTAATCTGCTGTGGCTCGGCATGTAATTACTTTGTTCAATAACAATTTTAGCCAGCTTGTTGAGTTTAAAGTGATATTTTGGCAAAACCAGCACTGAATGTATTTAGAACAGTTTAAACTATAAGCTATTATTTCTGTGTAGCTTCTTCCGGTTCTTTCAAACCAGGAACTCTCAATGAGACGAAAGAGACTGCTTTAGATTTATAAAAAATAACCGTGCTGGTTTATTCAGAGGATCACAGGTAAAATTCACAGTACACGTCCAGAGCTCTCTCACTCCTCTGCCTGCGCGCAGGCAGCAGAAAAGCTGAAGATGTCTGGACCCAACAACCTATATAATATTAATCATTTTTGGGCTAGCCCATGCTACAAGGGGCGTCAAACCGTGACGCCACCCGATAAGCAAGCTTTGCAGCTGCTCTATCGTTTAGCCGTCCCTGCAGGCTGAATAGTTACAGCAAAGCTAGTCACCCTGTCTGCACTAAACATTCCTAGACAACAAATCTCTATCCACATCTATCTAACTAAGAAATAACCTAACAAAACTTTATCCAAAAGCACATTTTCATGAGTGAACACAAAGTACAACAATCTCTTGAAAAATGAATTTTTAAAAGTGAGAACACTGTTTTGCTTTGAAACTGATTGAAGGAGCTTTGTTGGTGACATTCATTAACTTTCTTAATCTGCTCACCTGATGATCAGTTTGGCCTGATTGTTAATTAGAAGGTAGGTGATTGAGATTAAGCACGCCTACTAATCTCTGTGGTTGGAAGGAGAACATTCCTCTTTAAACAGTCTGCAGTAATTTGTAACTTTGCTGAAAATCTAAATCACACCTCTGATGTACCTGTAGTTTCCTAAGCCCTTCTCAGACCTGCACTGGAACCCTGAAATTATCTAGACGTTACCCGGAGGAGCTATATGCAAGAATGCAAGTTGACCCCGATTTTAAGCGGACTTTACTCTGCCAGCTCCCTAGTACAAAGTCTGCATAATGTCAGAGCAAGCTGGAGAGGGAGAAAACAGCCTTGTATATTCTGGAATATTCACATGGAGTTAGTGGGCATGTTGACGAGATTTTATCATGTGACTGGCATGAAACTGGAAGAACACAAACATCTGATGGTGAAGCTGAATGGTCACAATGAGGACGCCAAGAACATATCTAAATGGAGACATGACGAGAATCAGGAACTTATGTCGTTAAGAGCAGGCGCTGCTTTTGTCAGACAGATTTAAGGTACCTGCAAGAGACTCCTTGTTTATGACCAAACTACAAATGTAACGGCATCGTTTCCTGTCTCCCTCCAACATGCCGCCCTTCATGATGTATAACCTTGAACATGTCAGAATACAAAGCACACCAGTAACGTTGTTCCTTTCAAATCAACAAGTGGTGGACGAACAGAGCAGGGATGTGCACGACATGATTTAGACTCATAGTTAGTGTGTACAACATGATGATTCTGGTTCTTGTGAGCAGTGTTGAAATTTAAACCTCCCAGTGGCGCATCACAGGAGCAAGACTTCATCATGACATGACACATCTTCACCCAAAACCCCTGAAGCTGCCTCTCCATTTTTACAGAGAGACTGAGGTGGAACAGTTGCATCCATTCTACTACCTCTGGTGGCGGAATAATGGAGGTTCAACACTGACCTCCCCATCATGCTGGCCTGGTACCTTTTTTATATAATGATATAGCAGAAAACTGGCACAGTAAATCCGGCTCTGAACGGGCTGTGTGAAAGGAGCTAGTGTAGGAACCTAGAGGATCAAGGAGGAACAAATTTTCCACAGGGTCGCTGGGATCCTAAAATGGGGGAGGGGCTGACAGAGAGAACAGCGATGGACCATATGGACTTCTTGGAATTTTGTTTTCAGACATCAGCCTGGTGTGAAAAAACTCAGCCACCAGACACAGTCCTGGAGCCAACGTGAAAAAACACAAGGTCACATGAGTCAACTTCATCAACATCATCATGTTGCCAATCAGGTACTCAAAGTTTCCTTTGTAAGAAAAACAACAAATTTGACTGTTTGCCTCATGAGCGTCAAGACAAAGAATACAATTATTTTCACCGCGATCATTTTCTGGAGCGACCTCTGTGCAGTGTTCTGGTGTCTGCTACGCCGTTAAAACCTGGGGTCCGATTCACCAGCTTTGCAACAGGCAGGCTGTTGTCGCCTTGCGAAAATGTCTTCTTACTCAATGTGACATGTTTGTCATGAAAACAAACCACAACCCCTGTATGAGCATATGAGAGGCCCTTGAACAATAATTTGACATCTGTGATCAGTGCTCACAGCTGGACTCTTTCATCGTTTCACCTACACCAACAAAGCATCTTACATTTTTAATTCATTCATTCATTTGCATATTGTACTGTCCAGTTAGGACAAACCCAGATTCACACAGAGCTGTTGATGCTGCTAATTATACTGGGGAAACTGAGGCTGTGTTTTAATGCACATTAGAGGAACCAATCCAACATGGGGAAGCCATACCTATGTCTGGCATGCATCCCATTCCTCACACACCACAATCCTCTACAACATGGCATTTCCAGTGTGTTTTGGGGGGTTAAGCAGTGACCTTGTTGAGCTGCAAGGGTCTGAACTGTTCAGAGAAACTCCCTTTCTGCCCTGTATTGCTGAGTCTGTTTTGAAGTCAGACCTTGAAAACATACTGACCGGTAATCATCCGTTTTTAAGATGATCAAACAGCCTCCATTATGGCGGAGGACAATGGGGCTGACAGGAGAGGTGGGTGCAGGGCGGAGCAAGAAAAGATGACAATAGATTTCCTCCCACCCTCTTCACCTTCTTTCCTTTTCTCCTCTCACTGTTCAGCTGTGTTTTTTCCCCCATCTTTCCATCCATCACTGAGTTTCTTACCAAAAGCTCCAAAGTCCTGGTGCTGTCACTCGTGTGCACGCTGTGTATGTTAAATCGTGCACTGTTTTAACCCACTATGCAATGCAAAATATTTTAGAACTCAAGCTGCTAAAGGTCTATTATTTTTAACCACTTAAGTCTCACACAGATGACAAACCTACCATTTGTTATTCTGTGGAGAGCATAGCGATGGAGGCACAAGCTGGGGCTAAATTATATCACACAAAGGGACAGAGATGGAGTTATTTGCTTTTGCTGCCTTTATTTACATGGAGATGAAATGGCTGAGGGGCAGACTAAAACTGTATTTTCAACTAAAATTATAGTTTCTTGGGTGTGTTGCGTTGGCCAGTTCTTGTTACCATGCCAACTCTGAGAGATGAGACAGTCCAAGTAACTTCAAAACAGTGCTGATTTATTCAAAGGATCACAGGTAAAATTAACATTACACGCTCAGGTATCTTCCACCTCCAAACTGCTCCCAGGCAGATGTAAGATGAAAGACCCTGAACCCACCAGGCCTATACATTATATCCCCTCGGTTGGGCTAGCCCCATACTACACAGAAACGTCAACCGGGACATCTCTGTTACCAGCTTTGCAGCTGGTCATAGCAGTAGTCAAAACATGAAGCAAATCAACATGTGAATGTGTGTGTCTGTTGATTAAGTGGTGTGTAGCTAAAAACATTCTCACGACCTCTAGTAACATGTCGTGACTTAAACATAAGAACATATTATGGCTAAGGCTACAGTTATACACGTCATAATAATAATAATATTAAACACCCTGTCTGCTGACAGTCATCAACTCTTCTCTCTAGTTATCCTTGACCAGATGTACCCTGTAGAAACTCATAAGCATGACTAAGCATTTAACAGTCTAACTAGACATCCTATCTCCACTAAACATTTCTAATACATAAAGTATCTATCCAATATCTATTTGACTAAAAATACCTAACAGGTGGGACCAGATTATTTTTGATTCCAGATAGTATCCAGTCCCACGCATAGTGGAGTGTGAGCTCAGAGGCCGCAGGATGCAGAAAAAAACTGGAGGAAGAAAATGAATTGCCGTGAAAAAGAAAAGTTATTTGGTGAATAAATATGAATCCAACACAACTCAGTGTTTTCATTAGTATATTGGAAATGAAATTCTGTAGTGTTCTTTCTTTTAAATTCTTTATTTTCACCATCAAACCACAAAATCTGAACCTTAATGATGCAGTTTCTTGGTTGTGTGTGCAATGAATCAGCTGTTAGTTTTCACACTGGACAGGAAGTCATCAGAGCACCGGTGAAGGTGTTTTGTTGTGCGTTTGTTTGTTAAACCAAAGGCGTCTCAGTCATAGTTCCTTCATC
>NW_018128227.1:149587-156061 GCF_001952655.1 Monopterus albus | reverse complement strand
CAGCGTTCAGACACACGCTGCAGGCTTCACCTGGCCGTTGAAGTGACGACATGTAGTCATTCAGACTTGTGTGTCAGTTTTTATGTAATCGTACGGCTTTATTCAGACATTTAGAGAAGGTACCACAATGGAACCTGGTGCCCGAGAGGGAGCGGAGAGAGAACAGTCAGTCAAAGTTTAAATAGTTGAGATGCTAATTTAATTCCCTGTTTTGTTCTCACATTTTCTGTAAATTCTTTGTTCATATTAATTAATTCATGCAGTTGGTATAAATAAAATTTAAACTGTCAAATTAATACTGGGTTTACAAGTGGGTTTTTTTTAAACAACGCACTTCAGGGGGAAAAGAGTTTTTATAGACCAATCTGATACAAACTCAGAGTAGCATGTTTCATTTTATCAAACTGATTTATTTTTTTGTGCACTGTGAGAAGATGGAGATAATACACTTATTGCAGTGAAGTTAGAAGGCGATGTGCACGTTTGACCTTGTGTTGCTGCAGCCTTTAGGTTAAATCGGTTCCAGCCTGTGCTGCGCTGTGACTTCAGTGTAAAACTGACCAGTGTGCTTATTCAGACAAGACGCTAGATTAGATTAATGTAAAGATGGGCACGTCTGACGGGGGCTTCAGCGAGACCCTGGGTGTCTCCTATCATCACAGTCACGCTGTGAGCTTCTTGATAGGCTCCGTCTCATTGCCTGCAAGGGTTTTTCTTGCATAATTGCATTAATGATCCCCCACCCATTATCAGTGGCTTCCACAGTCCTCTCTGGGTTGGAGAACCCCATGGTTTCTCCAGGCAACAGGTCTTGCGTCTCTGGCGTCCCCCGGTTTGCCTGGTGAGGACCGATTAGTCTGAACAAAGACCAAAGAGGACCAGGCTACTTAGACATCTTGAAATAAAATGACTTGTGCATAATAGAAAATAACAGAACATTGATTATGACTATGATTTTGAATAAACATAGTTGAATTTGAATAAACATAGTTTTTAGTGTGGCACCATGAACACGTGTAGCCGACACCCAGCTTCAAAACTAACTTCATCAGTCTGTTCAGCACTACGATCTAGTTTTGTGCTGTTTATTCATAATTTTATTCCAACTTATTGGAATAAATTCAATTTATTGTTTTATTCCAGCTGTGCTCCAGATGTTTTGGATAGATCCTGCCTTTATTATAAGCACCTCAAAGTCTAGTGATACAAAAATCAAAGTGCATCACATATAAAGTAATAATGTTGGTCATTGTTTTTGTTATAATATTGGTTTGTAAACAAAAACATACAGCTTCGTGGCATAATCTTATAAAAACCGCCCCCGACTTTGGTTAGGTCAGTTTTGCTGCATATATTTTTGAGATTTTCCCAGCAAGCACTGGGCTCCCAGTTCATCACATATTGACACCACAGGGTATTTGATATTTAGAGTTTCCAGGACAGATGAACCTTCTGATGAATGTTGCCTCATATTCATCATAAAGTGACTGTGTGCACACACACACCCACCACACACTGTGGTTTTTAGTAATACAAACACACACGCAGAGGGAGTGTGTTTGTACATTGTCTATTCATACAGAAACTATGTAAACTATTTCTTCTTCTCAACCTCAAACGTCCACATGATTTTGTAGCACTTTCTCAAACTGGTTCTGGGCTCAAACTGGGTTGTTAGAGGTTTGTTAGTGGAATATCTGAACAACACACATGGCAGCAGGTTCTTTGAAAAATCTGCTTTACGCCAGCTGGATAACAAATTTCCATGCACCTCAGCAGGCTTGAAACTACACTTCACTTCAGAAATCACATTTGCCCCCTACAACTGTTTAAAGTTTCACTAGCATGTTTATTTAACCTAAGTGCTTGAAGAGCTGTGTAACAAGCAGTTTTCTTTTACAATGAACATTACGTTTTACAGTCAATCTACTGTTTAAGTGTGAAAATCTGTCTTGTTTAGTTAGGTGTAATTATTTAGAATAGAAGGGTGCCGTTTCCTTCCTCCCTCTGCACCGTCCTGCCTCTTTGCCATCCACACTCTCATTTGTAAAAACCCCAATTAGAAACACATTTAGCCATCTGCATAACCAAGATATCAGAAAGCTCTATGTTTAAAGGGGCCCTCCACCAGTTTTATGCATCAGTCGGTTGACTAGTCATGGGGAGTCTCCTCTGAAACAGTTGGTTAGGTCTGAGGAAATGACTCGGGTGATGTCACTTGAGTTTCTCGTTTTGGGTGGGAAACTACAAATTTACAAACTGGAGGTGTGGAGTTTGAAACATGTAGGTGTTTACCAGACACAGAGAAAATGAGTTATTAAGTTGCATTATGGGAAATCTGACACATAGTAGAAATCAAACATCTCGCTGTTTTGGCTTACATTGTGAATTGCCCAGGTTTGGGTTTACTGGGTTTAGCAACCTCAAACAACCAGCAACGGCAAAGTTCACTACATCATATGTTCTTTTACTTTGTGGACTTGGTGACATTTACTTTGTGCTGCAGCTTGGCTCTGTATGTATGAAAATGCTTCTGTGCACAACATCATTATTTGTGGTTGAAGACCCAAAATATCTGGATAATCTTAGCTGGCATTAGAAAATCCAGGACTACTAATTTGGTCTGTATAGCGACCAAGGAAGAACGCCCCCGAACAGCACATCAGTGATAGTTTATCCATACACTGTGCAGAGAGCTGTGTGATATAATGATTAAACACAAACAACTTAGCCTATAGCAGGTTTGAGTTTATAAATAGTTTGTGGTTAAATTTTCTCTTTTTGGTTTAATGACATCTTATTAAATCGGGATCAGATCTCACGGGATGTGAGTGTTCCTGGGACTACAGGCTGTGAAGGCCGCTGGAAAGTTCCTGAACAGTCCGTCTTGGCTGCAGCTTGTTGTCTTGGCCCCCTGCTGCCGCCGCCTGCTCTTGTCTGCATCACAGTCGAGGCACAGTTCATGTCAAACGAGCCCTTTGTTTGGTTCATTTGGCCTTTTGTTTGTGGGCAGAGGGCCCCCACTGTGTTGCTGAGTTTCTTTTGTTTTATATTCATTGTATTTCCACCATGTATATTGACATAAAGCAAAGATCGGAGCCAAGTTCCTGGACTATTTTCGGCCCTCCAAACCTCTCAGAACTGCTTGCTCACTTCCTGATCAACAGAGTTTAAAATCTGTGGTTTCTGGCAAGAAGCTGAATGATCCTGAGCCAACCTGTGCCATTCATTGTACTGGGTATCGAACTTCAATACATTTACGGTATCGATCAAATTATTTCAATACCATTGAGTATTGAGAAATGTCAAGTATTGAAGAATGCTTTTCTATGTTTTTATTTATGATAATGTTAATAGAACCTAAGGTTGTGCTAAATAGGTTTACTTTGTATTTTATGAAACGGCTTTGAATGCACAAAAATGCCAATATCATTGAGGAACTGGTATCAAAGTCAAGGTATTGGTATCAGTACTGGTATCCCAAATTTTGGAATGATTCCCAGACCTAGTCAGAATTAGTGTAGATGCAGTTTAAAGAAAGCAGTAGAGAAATTGCTTGTTACTGCTCATTGGATTCTAAATGCCATTTGAACAGAAGTAAAAAGCCCTTCAGAAACAGTTCTGGTGACATCTCTGATTGTTCATTTTCTCCATCTTCAAGCAGTGAGACTGGAAGCTGAAAGTGAAAAAACCCTAATCAGCCCCGAACTGACAGTGTGTGGTTTTCTTCACTTGGGCTGTGAGTCACTGAATGAGGCCAGCAGGCTGGAAAACACAGCAGGGGAACTTACTCTGCTCCTCTGCACTCCCAGTGTGAGTGTATGTTTGTCTGTGTGTGGTGAGGTGCAGAGAAAGAGATGAAGTGTCTATGTGTGTGTCGGCGTGTGTTAAGTGCTGCCGGGTTTCGGCTGGTCGCAGTGGATGCTCATTCAGGTCTGTGCAGCCCCACTGATGTCAGCACGTAACCGGACTGTGACATTTCCACCGCCACACAAACAAAACACACACCAACACAAACAGATCAACTTCTGAGTCATATTAGTTCAGTCCAGCAGATTATTTTATTTATAGAAACATGAGGCAGCATTGCTCCAGGGCAAGAAATACTGTGCCCTCACTGGTCCCCACAGTCCAGAGAGTTGTGTTACTTACACTGTGAGGACTCGGCTTCCTTTTTGGGCCAACAAACAAGTGCCCATAACATAGCTCTTTAAATTTTGAGTGCAGACTTGTTTAAGGAGAGGGTAAGGGTTTGATGAGTTATGTTTAGGGCTGAGGTCACGCTCACTTGGCTTTGGCATTGTTATCAAAGTAGATTTGTGTTTGTGTGAGTCGGCTCTGCAGATGGCTGCCTCGGTTTTGTACTGGATTCCTTTTCCATGTAACACGCTTGACCAATAAAGGTGATTGTGTCATTATTATTTGAAGCAGCCTTTAGACACATTATCCTGATAATAACCATTTCCTTTGTGCTGCAAACAAGCAGATGGGCTATTTTCTGCAACAAAAGAAGCAGCTGGTGGTTTGAATAAAGTTTGGAGGATTTTATTTATAAAGGAAATTACAGAATAAATCCACTTAAAACAAATCTTTGCTTTTCCTGGATGTTGTTTTGTCTTTTATACTAAACTGCTTTTGTCACCCTTACACACACATTGTTCAGACTGACCGCTCTGCAGGGGATTAACACACACCTTTTGTCTGTCTCTCTCTGACAACTCACCACACGCTTTCATTTTCTGCTCAAACACCTCCTTAGCCTGGAAACACCACTTGTCTCGACAAACCTCAACATAACTAAGTTATTTTTAATCATCAGTGACACTTCAGCTATGTGTACATCAATAATGTGCACCTGTTTAACCAGAAACACACAAAGCAAAAAGACACAAGCTTTACATCAACATCTCAGTAAATTTGAACCCCATGAGCAAGTGGAGCATTATTCAATCATTCAGAGATGTGTTGCAGCATACGGTGGTTTGGGTTTTTTTTTTTTGCTAGATGACTTTGTATTGTTGCATTAGCAGCCCCGCTGCACCTCCAGATTGGCCTCAGTGAAATGAATGAGAAGGCTGAAACTTTTCACACCAAACCGTCTCTGCATCCATAGCGAGAAGTCCCAGTCATTCTCAGTGGGTTCTGGGCTGTGCCAGGGCCGTGCTATGCCATTTGTTTTGTTTGTGATAATCATGGACAGAATCTCAAGGTCCAGCCAAAGAACACAGCGTGTCCAGCAGGGTGACATCAGGATTGCATCTCTGCCTTTTGCAGATTATGTGCTGTGTGTGGTTCTGCTGGCTTCATCGGGCATGACTTCCAGCATGCACTGGGGCAGTTTGCAGCCAAGTGTGAAGTGGCCAGTATGAGAATCAGCACCTCAAGGTCTAAAACCAGTATCTTGAATACACAAGGAAATATCCTTGGAACGACCAGCTTTGAATAGTCATAATGTTGCATGCTGCTATAAACCAGTTGAGAACTGCACTGACAGGTTGTGTCCAGTATTTATTCAGTGAGCAGCTTGAATGAATGAGATGTCATCTTGGGACAGTATCCATTTGTCTTAATAGCTACAAGCAGCAAACCTGTAACTTGTATTAACTTATTTATGTCTTAAAGACATAAAGGCCTGGATGACCTGCAACTTCTTACTTCTAAACTCTGACAAAACTGAAGTTATTGTGCTTGGGCCTGAAAACCTTAGAAATCTGCTGTCTAATCATATAGTTACTTTAGATGACATAGCTCTTGCCTCCAGTACTACTGTGAGGAACCTTGGAGTCATCGTTGATCAGAATATGTCCTTTAAATCACACAAAAGCTAAGTCTCTAGATCTGCCTTCTTTCACCTGCACAATATTGCAAAAATCAGGAGCATCCTGTCTCAAAGTGATGCTGAAAAACTGGTCCATGCATTTGTTACTTCCAGGCTGGACTACTGTAACTCTTTACTATCAGGATGTCCCAATAATTCCCTAAAAAGCCTCCAGCTAATCCAAAATGCTGCAGCCAGAGTACTGACAGGAACTAACAAGAGAGATCATATCTCTCCCATATTAGCTTCTCTCCACTGGCTCCCTGTAAAATTCAGAATAGAATTCAAAATCCTTCTCCTAACATACAAAGCCCTTAATAACAAGGCTCCATTGTATCATAAAGACCTCGTAGAGCCTTATCATCCTAACAGAGCACTTCACTCTCAGAGTGCAGGTTTACTTGTGGTTCCTAGAGTCCACAGAAGCAGAATGGGAGGCAGAGCCTTTAGCTATCAACCTCCTCTCTTATGGAACCAACTCCCAGTCTCAGTTCAGGAGGCGGACACCCTCTCTACCTTTAAGATTAGACTTAAGACTTTCCTTTGTGATAAAGCTTATAGTTAGGGCTGGATCAGGTGACCCGGAGCCTTCCCTTAGTTATGCTGCTATAGGCCTAGGCTGCTGGGGGGCCCCATGATGCTCTGAGTTTCTCTCC
>NW_018128227.1:120887-149546 GCF_001952655.1 Monopterus albus | reverse complement strand
TCTTGTTGCTTTTCTTCTTTTGTCTCTCCTCTATCCACTCACCCCAACCGGTCGAGGCAGAAGGCCGCCCACCAAGAGCTGGGGTCTGTCGGAGGTTTCTTCCGTTAAAGGGAGTTTTTCCTCCCCACTGTCGCCAAGTGCTTGCTCAAGGGGGATTTGTTGGGTTTTCCCTATGTAATAATATTGATAACAGTAAGGTCTAGACCTTACTTTGTAAAGTGTCCTGAGATGACTTTTGTTGTGATTTGGCGCTATACAAATAAAATTTGATTTGATTTGATTTGATTATATGGACCCATCATGTTTGTGTTAAAGAGTTAAGGACTTGTTGTAGATTTGTCATATGTAAGAGTTCAGCAGACAAAAAGCAACCTCTGTGTTCATTTTCATGACTTTCAAATCCTGGAGGTTTCTCCATCGGTGGAAAGCAGCACCTACGTTTACATGGGGCTTCAACTTGCCTGATCATGGTCCTTTTTCAGTTTTTGTTCTTCTGTGGTTGTGGAGCTCTGTACGCTGTAGTTGGAAACAGCGAAATTGTTTTTTTTTTTGTTTTTTTTCAGTCATCTCTCCGCCTTGGCTGCACAGTGATGTGAATTTTCAAACTCTGGTGTACCAGGCATAGCGGCCCTTTCACTGCCCCCTCCCCACTGCAGGAACAAGACGCTCCTTGTACTGACTGACTGTAATTTCCTGACCCACATCTGTTTTCCCCCATTTATGAGCCAGGACTGTGTACAAACTCAGGATGAGCGCACACACACTGGACAGACGGCAAGAGGAACATGAGGATTTGACAAAATATGTAATGAATTAGAATCATGGACTGTACCCTTAACGTTAATGAAATCTGTCATAATTACCAGATGCTTTTATGTCATACTTTAAATTCTTTTTGTGAGTGGAATTATGTCAACAATTAATATCCTCCAATTTCAAACCATAGGATTGAAGATGAACTATGGAGCAATGGTCTAAAAAGATGATGTAAAATAAGCAGAAGGTTGCCAATTGTTGAGAATATAAAAGTGTCAAGCAAACAGATTATGTTGGTGTTGACGACACTTCACTTTCCATAAAAGAACCTAGCAGCAATACGTTTCCACTTATAGTGGTTCAGTGGTATCTGATGTAAAGGAAGAACAGTCCTACCTCGTCATATATACCATATATGACAAAAAGGTATGGTGTTATTTATAGCACTGTTACTCTACATTCACTTGACACTTCACACAGGTGACATTTCTTGGCTGCTGGTAAGACAGATATGCAGTAAACATTGATCACAGGAGGAGGGGATCTTTCATGCTATAACCGAGCACAACCACAGTATAACAGAAGTTCTGCAAAACACCCACTTCCTCATCTGCATGTTTTTCATGGGTTCAAGTTTGGGTTTTTTTTTTTTTGTTTTGAAGTAATTTTCCCTCTGTTACAACCCCAAATGAGAAAAAGTAGGGACGGTATGTAAAATCAAAATTAAAACTGAAAATAGTGATGTGTAAATCATCACTGTCCTGTATGACATTGAAAACAACACAGCAGTACATTATCTGTGATGCCTCATCAGTTTTATTCTTGGTTTGAAATAAACACTTCAGTTCTGATGTCTGCAACACATTCCAACAACAGCTGGGACACGAAGGCATTTACCACGGTGTGATGCTGCCATTCTTGTTCACAACATTTAAAAGACAGGACTGTGGACACCAAGTGATTCAGTGTGTCCGGCGTCATTTTGTCCCGTTCTTCCTGCTAAAAAGTCTTAAGGTGCAACAGTCCTGGGTCTTTGTTGACACGATCTGCGTTTCAAAATGCACCACACGTTCTCTACCGAGGACAGGTGGGGACTGCAGGCAGGCCGGTCCAGCACTCGCCCCCTTTCCCTCCACAGCCAGGTCTTGGTCATGTGGCAGTTTGAGGTTTGCTTTGTCTTGTTGAAATATGCATGGGCGTCCCTGGAAAAGATGTTGTCCTGAAGGCAGCACATGTTGCTCCAACATCTCTGTGTTGTTCAGCAGTAATGGAGCCATCACAGAAGTGTGATGCCACGGGCACTGACATAATCCCAGACCATGACAGACCCTGGCCTTTGGACTTGGTGCTGCTAACAGTCTGGATGGTCCTTTTCCGCTTTGGTCCAGAGCACACGGCGTCCATTCCTTCCAAAAAAAGACCTGAAATCCTGATTCCTCTGACCACAGTGCACGTTTCCACTGTGTGATGGTCCATCCCAGATGCCTCTGAGCCCAGAGCAGTCAACTTCTGGACACTTTTGACACAGGGCTTTCTTTTGGCACAGCACAGTTTTAAGCAGCATTTATGGATGTAACTACGTATTGTATTGCCTGACACAGATGTACCAAAGTCATCCTGAGCCCATGTGGTTATATCGCTTATACAAAGAACAGTGACCATTCTTGATGCAGTGCCCTCTGAGGGATCGGAGAGCTCGGTCATCCAACTCGGGCTTGGCCCTCGGCCGTTACTGAAATCCCTCCAGATTCCTTGAATCTTTTAATTATGTTCTGCACTGTAGAAAGTGACAGATCCGAATCTCCTCCTATCTTTCTTTGAAAAACTTTTTTTTACAACATTTCCATAATTTTCTCATGCATATGTTGGCAAACTGCCGGTCCTGGGCCCATCTTTGCTCCTACAGGGCTTGGCCTTTCCTGGATGCCACTGTTGTACCGAATCAAAATTTGTAATATGTATTACTTCAAAGTTTGTTTGGTCAAATGTTTACCACTGTAATTTGTTTGTAGTAGATAAATGAGAATTAAAGCACAAAAAGAAAATGAACTCATCTGTTTTCTACCCTATTTTTTTGAAACGTGTGTCACTTTTGAGAGAGACTAACTAAAAGGGAGGACGCGGTGAGAAAGAGACTGAACAACAAAGCTGCAGCGAGAAGCACAGGAAACCAAAAACAACAAACTACAGATAGATAGAGAAACAAAAGGAAGAAAATATACAGCTCTGTTAGACAATACACTCACTCGTCACATTATTTGGTAGACCTAGCTAAAACAATTGCAGTCTACCAGTCAATAAATCCTCCTTGGTGAAGGTGATAGTGTTCACTTCAGGCACAGATATCAGTGTTTGGTGGATGTTTGTCTGTCTTTGAAGACATTTTCCATCTCCTTGTGATTGTTTAGTCTCTCATTTTGTCCACCCCATTCATCAGTGAGGCTATGCTAATTAACAAAGACCTCCCTTAATAATGCAACAACAGCACAAATGACATCTTCCAGCTGCAGCTGCTTGTACTATAGAAGTGCATGTTCAGCCATTATGCAGAGCAGATAGGACCACTGGTTAATCCCTTGAGACTGTTACCAATAAGACCGTCAGCTTTTATTAGCCTGTGCTGTTTATGCCATCTTGTGATCGACCTGGTCGTTTCATGGCCAAGACAGGAAGCAGGCATAAAATCACATGGGAAATTGGAGAAATGCAACATGACTGTGGTTCAGTGGGTAGAGCAGTCGTCTCCCAACCAGAGGGTCAGAGGTTTGAATCTCGGTGCCTGCAGTCCATGTGCCGAAGTGTCCTTGGGCAAGGCACTGAACCCCCAAGTTGCTCCCGAGGGCTCTAACCATCAGTTGAATTGGCGCCAAAGATGGCTGCCTCGGTTCGGTACCGGAAACAAATTCTTTGTGTGTAATATACTTGGCCAAATAAAGGTGATTATTATCTTTATGCAAGACCAGTCATCTACACTAAACAAGCATAATAATGAAACTGTGGCATATACTAAATTGGTTTATGTCCTGAACAAACCTTTGTATCAGGTTCTAAGATAAAGACCATATACTTCCTGGCATGCCTGGTGTACTATTTGGTGACTCATTCCTCTACAGCGGAAACACTTCAGTAACCGACTCTGATACCACTGTGTGTGAGAGCTCAGTCATTCAGAAACCAGTGTGAAGTGATCTTCACTCAGTCAGTAATTGTGATCTGAAAGTACCAAGAGCATAAATGTTTTTCATACTGAATGAACCTCACTTTTACTTTTACTACCCATGCCTCTGCTGGAGAAAATGTTACATAATCCACTATAATACGTATCTTATATAGATATATGGTTCTTTTTTAAATTATTTAGATCTTTGAAGATATTTTCTTATCACTATCAAATCCCATAAAAAGACCAACACTACCTCTACATCAGCCCACCTCCCTGTGCTTTCCTGCCTCTGGTTCTCAGTCCATTGTGTCCTACTCACAAATGCATATTTATATCATCTCTTTTAAAAAGTTATTTCCTAAAACATCTGGGCAGCGTACCAACACGAATTTGATGCACTAGCAGCTAGTACATTTAAACATCTACAGTTTCATGACAACTGGGCAAACTACATCTGCTCATGAAGGTTACGTGATATGTTTGAACGCTACAAAAACTACCTGACTTCGCAGTAACCCGACCAGCACAGTGCCAGTTTGTGCAGGGGGGGGGGGGGGGTCAATGGAAGGTAGCTAAAGACTAAATGCCCCAATGAAACTGGTGTACTCGCTGTCATGTCTGTTAATCCAGAACCCAATTTATCTTATTAGTCTGTACTGTAGCCCTCCACTGTTGTCTGAAAACTATTAAAAACACACCAGTGAGCCACAATGCTACACTCGGTGATATGTTTCTTTCTCATGAAATATGTGGGGCATTTGCACTGTTATGTTTGGTGTAAGAAGCTAGTGGAGTGGTTTAAACAGAGCAGAGATCATGTGCATGTGCAGTTGACTCTTCTTTACTTCAGAGACTGTACAAAGTGAGTTTTAGCATGCCGATGTACCCCATACTGGAACTGAGCCTGATGGGCTCTCAAGGGTTCGGACTGGATTTGGATGGAAATTTAGAAATGATGTTCAGGTTCAGCCCTGTGACGGACTGGTGACCCGTCCAGGGTGGACCCCGCCTCTTGCCCAGTGTCAGCTGGGATTGGCTCCAGCCCCCTGCGACCCTATTCAGGAATGAGCGGTATAGATAACGGATGGATGGATGGATGTTTGGGTTCAGACACATAGGTTAAACTTTAAGCTAGATGGCTAGAGCACTTAGATGTCTGCTTCTTTTAATGATTAGGGGACAAACACCATACAAACTCAACTGCGTCAGGCTCAGGTTGGGTTTGGACAGAAATATGCACCCGATCCAAGCTGTAGATTTTAATAGTGTTCAAACAACAATGGAGGTCAACAGCACAGAGGAATTGGCTAAACCAGGGTTTGGATTCACAAGCAGGGTTTCCATCACCCTGTTATATGCATGTTTTGAAGTATTGCATCACAATAAGGTGATGGAAACAGCAAAGTTTGGAAAAAAGATCCACTAATTTGCAAAAACATTTTTATGCTCACTTGAGGTGGTTTTTAATTTGTGTGAAAAGGGTTAATGTGCAAAATGGGAGATGGAGAAACATTTGCCAGCTTCTGAAGTAACCAACACTGAATGCACATGACAGCTGTTTTCGCTGGCAGGATCTCAGCATTTCTCTGTCTCTGTCTCCGGCTAGCTGTGAACAAGGCCAATACTAGCTTAACAGAGAAGACAAGTACGAGTTGCCCAGTTGAAAATCATTTGACTAGACCTCTACCCATTTGCTCTGCCAGTTTGTCTGTTCTGTTTCCAGTTTGTAGCCTCTACTTCTTTTACTTTTTTATCATAGCCATGTTACTGTATTGATCATGCATGCCACATGTTGGCATGAATAAAATAACCTTTTATCAGAATAATCCAAACAATCTGCTAGTAGCAAAATGTTCAGAGTTGTAAGATAGTAGAGCGAAGGTAACCTGCTTGCTGTTCATTTGGTTTCCCATCAATAGTATCCAAATGAATTGGAACCAGAGGCTAAAGTTTCTTTTTTCTGTGCGACTGAAAGCAGCTGCTGGAGGTCTTTGTGTGTGTGAATCATTATATCTCCCAGAATGAGCAGAGACTCGATAGGACGAGTCAGAATGTGATTGTGTGTTGGTGGGGTAGTTTAATAATTGGCAGCGTTTGTCTGAGTTATAACCAGAGAACCTTTATTCTGAAAGTCACGATGGTCGCTGCTGGAGCTGTGCACAGCCTGTGGATCCTCTTCATCTGTCAGCCAATCAGATTTTCTCATAGTGTGAGCCTGGTGTCTGATTGGCTGGCCAGTAATTTGAATTTAAACAATTGTTTTGTTTTTTTTTTAAGTCAAATTGACTTAATGTATGGATTTCTAAAGGATTCAAATCAAGAGAAAAATCAAACTTTATTGGAGAAATACTGCACAGGAATGTAAGAAGTCCATTGGCAGAATAGGTCAGAGAACAAAAGAAAATAGTTACTCGTGTTGGTCATCTTCACCTTTTTCCACCCAGACATGATCAGTTGATATGACTCGTCTGTCATCACCCTTGTTGTCGGTCACACTCAGATAAGGTGGAGTATTTTTCTTTTATGTGTGTGAAATTGTAGGTGGGTAAAATCCCTTCAGACCCTAACTTGGCTCATTTGCTCTACAAACAAAAATCATTTTAGATTTAATCAGATTTTAGGGAGATGGAATATTTATACCCAGAACTGTCCTGAATACTAATTATTCCAACAGTTTAGAATTAAAACGGTGAAGTAAAATACACCAGAGCTTTACAATAAGTGTGGGCATCCTTCACATAAACAAAAGCAATGTGACATTAAAAAGTGGAAGGTCAGCCCTTTTAAACAAATGTTGTTTCTCATTCAGCCAGTACCTGCAATGGTTGAGAAAGCTTTTAACTTTTTCAAATTTTGGGTCATGATGCTCCACACGATCCTACATTCACAGTATAATTTCATCTCATGCACATTAACATAAATTTACAGTTAAGTCACTACAACTGGTTGTTAAAGGTAGGAAACGGTGAATTTTTAAGTCGCACTTGTCCTTTTTCAGAGCAAACTTCTGACTCATAACAGAAAAAGCACAGGTGAAACAAACTTCATTACCAGTGGTTCAGTTCTGTAAACTGTCCCAGTAAAGACAGTGTAGTCAGAAAGCACAATACAGGATCCTAGACCTGGCTCGCCCAAATGAAATGCACCACCTGTGCTTTTCCTGTAATGATAAGCTAGAACAGCCTGCTCTCATTCCCAGAACTTCAAATACTGATGCTTTGTCAGGTACCTTTTATACCTCAGACAGACGCTAAAGGTTACCTGTGGCAGCAGCATGAGGGTTTTCAATAGAGAACAGTGTTCACCCACTTACATCAGTATTTGGCGCCGACCGTGCATTTATGGTGATGTAGTACATGAGAAGTTAGGAGGTGGTTGGGGCTGGATAGGTGGGTCAGACACGCGTCAGACTCGCCCACAGGAGAACAGAGTTCGAGTTTGATGTGTGATGTTGTGCTATTGGATTTATGACTGTTTTAACCCAGGCCATGATCATTTCTGAAACCTAATCATGTAGTTTTTGGGTGTAAAGCAAAGGTGTTTACTTGTGAAGTATGTTTGGTGTCTTATACTGATGTGAATGGGGGAACACCGTCTCATACTAGAACTAAACAAACACTAACGAGCGGATCAACCAAGCTTTCCTT
Source organism: Monopterus albus (assembly GCF_001952655.1). NCBI lineage: Eukaryota > Metazoa > Chordata > Actinopteri > Synbranchiformes > Synbranchidae > Monopterus > Monopterus albus. The sequence goes on along the minus strand of NW_018128227.1, from coordinate 141,980 downwards.
GTCTGTCACCTGGCATAACCTCACAGGTTGACACGGGCCGTCCAGCTTTTCCACTGTATTTTTTGGTGTGTTGGTCTCTGTTTAGAGGAGGGAGGGGCTGTTCCCCTCTGACACACACACTTAGCTGAGCACAGGGAGAACAGATAATGTGGAGGATCACTCTAAAGTGCAACAATCAGCCAGCAGCGGAGACTGAAGCACCTGTTGAACAAGCAGAACACACACTTGCAGAAATGTGACGTCTTTGCCACTGTCCCTGAGGTCCACTCCCTGCAGTGATTTATCAGACCATTTTACCCCTAAATCAAAAAAGTAAAGTCGTCCTCTAAACCAGTGAGTGTGTTTACACACCATGTTTGTAACGCTAGTGATTGAGGTGTGAAGACTCTGATATTTAACCAGTACTGAGCAACAGCTCTGCAATCACCCACCCCCCTTCCCCCTTGTGATCCTGGAACTTGATTTTAGTACTTCCTCCTGAGGGTTGCTGAAATTTAACTCCTGGAACATACCTCCAAAGTGGGCGCACGGCAGTGAAACCAGTGGCGAGTGTTACTTGGCTTGACACATTTCAGTAGGTTCCCACGATGGAAAAAACCCCCTTATCATAGGTACGAGATGATAAATGGTCAAAGCGCTTTCACACTATTTGGCCATTAACCTGTTCGCACTCCCAAGCACTCACACATTCATACACTGGTGACATCACTGGGAGCAGTGTCTTGCTCAAGGACACTTTGACATGGAATGGAGAAGCCAGGAATCAAACCGCCAACTTTCTGGTTAGGAGACGACCCGCTCTACCTCCTGAGATAAAAAAGATACTTGACAAAGCATCAGACTTTGTTGCCCTGGGTGAGAACATGTTGATTAATATGTCTGCTGTGGAAAGAAGTCTACTGAAGGTCAGAACCTTGCAAGTGTGTGTGTGCACACATAAAGTGGGTGCAAATTATAAAGCACTTTGTCTTTATAAGGCAGAATTATGCTATATAGTGTATAAGTACAGTCTCTTTACTGCATTCATCCACCAATGCTTCTTATGTTTTCTTTCACACGTTGTAGCTGTAACCTCCACACCATTCTCTTGTCAGTCTGTGCAAATGGTGTTTTGTTAGATGCTGCTAAAAAGTGCAAGTATTAGACAACAGTATTACTTTATGTTTAGTCAAACATATTAAATGTTAAACATGCCCTCAAAAATTATTATGTCCCAGGTGATTTAAGTTTTATTATTAAGTGATTTATTAAGTAAGTATTTCTTTTGAAATGGAGCCAACAGTTTCCAGTTTCACTTTGACTCCGTTTCAAGTTGGAGCCAAAATCATGATGGGAAATAAGAACTACATGAGACAGGTTGAGTGAAAGTGGACACACCCAGGTTATACTGCTGCTCTTGCATAAGAAAATAGCGTGATTGATCGCATCGACAAGGATCTGACACCAGACCTACCCGTCTGTATATAATCATTGTGTCATTTATAATTTATGTCAAAATGAGACCAAACCAGTTTGCACAGAATTGTGTCCAGAAACATCCACATCCATCCCAATGCTTTTTAAAGGTGAAATAAAATGCATTGTCTTGTCACTACAGGTATGCTGAACAAGCCCCCCACCCACCCCACCCCTCGACAGCCCACACCTCCTGTCGGATATGGGGCAGCAGAGATAAGCCCTGACAGGAATGTTCTAACGGTTCCATTCCCTCAGATTTCAAATGCGAAAACCACCCAGGGTTGCCTCAGGTTGACTTCCATTGACATGCAAATACAATTCAAATATTGAATTTGAATACCAACCTTCTTAAGCAATTCCCTGGAATTTCCATGTACTGTATATCTTTCCGGCAGCCACTGCACATGTGTTGAGACATCACCGAGAGGGGTCACGCAGCTCCAAAAATGTTTTAGGGCAAATAACTGAGAAACCAGTAAACGGTCTTCAAAGCTTTGTTAACCATTAAAGGGCTATAATTTTTCTTTTATTATAACATTATATCAAATAACTAGTGGGAGACAATGTGAAAGGTCATTCATGAGCATACAGAGAATTGTCCCCTGAATCTGTAGCTTCCCTCGGCTGCACACCGCTTTATAGCAGGTTTCAGTTTATTGTTTAGCTGCCTGGTGGCAAATTAACTTCTCTGGTTCACTCATTGCTCTTATAATGTTGTTTGCGGTTGCAGCAGGTAGTTGCTTTGAAGGAAAAAGGTCTAGAAATCCACGTCACACACCCTGCCCGTTACCAAACAGCAGACAGACACGGGCAGAGACCAGTTGGTGAACATAGTGGTGCATTTAACAGCTAAAGAGCCAGAGACCAAAAGCAGAACTAAAAGAGAATAAATCTAGGACTTGGATTCATCAGGTGGATGCAAACACAACTCCAAATGGATGTTAATGTTGCTCTGGGGTGTTTAAATAAAAATCTAAACTGTTTGCTCACAAGTTTAACACTTAAAAAGTGATGATATGGCAGTGTCACGTTCACAGCTTATTCCCGCTGCCCCCATTTTCCCCTTAAGTATTAATTAGAAAAGTAAACGTGTAAACCAATGCGGTCTATGAGGTGAAATTTAGACAAACCTACAGTTTTATGACAGCTGCAGGGCAAATTCATGAATCTGCTGAAATATGTGATCTGAACAAATGCTTCAGAGAAAGTAGTGAAGTTATCTTCTGCTGAGACAGATTTCTCAGCCACTGAATACGAATTTAACTTTCACTCTGATGTATTTTAAATTACAGAAACCTTTTATTTGTAATATGCATTTTGCTAAATATGTCTTACAACTAAAATCTTTATCTGTAAAGTAGCTTAACAGCTGTTAAGTACGTTTCGTAAAGTGGTTCCTCTGAAATAGTCATGGCCTACAAGAAAAAGGTCAGGTGGTTCGGGGCGGGGGCATCACCAGTACACTCCTGGTCTGCATAGAGTTGGATGCACCCACACTACACACTTTCTCACACACACAAACTAAATTTAATAATCCCTTTGTCTCTTTTGTTAATGTCTGTTGTCTCGTCTTCTATGTTATGTCCTTTGTTCTGTAAATGTACCTGCAAGAACAACAAAAAAAGAGGACACTAATTTTAGGGCATTGTGTAATTTCTGTAAAATGACTTAGAAAAGACTTTCTAAAGGTTCAGGCTGTAGGTGTGAGGTCAGGTGGGCCTTTGAAAAGCTTGACAGATTTCTGTAGAAGTTACCTAACACTTTCATCTTCTGTCACAAATGTTCTTGACCTTTTTACTGTTGGGCTGTTCTTCGGCGTGCCTGTGCTGCGAGTCCACCCTGAGGGCGACTTTACAATACAAATGCAAATCTCATTCAAATATTTATGTCAGGAATGTGAGAATAGTTGGCTCTGGATGCCGGGGGAGTTTCAGGCTGTCTGTTTTTTATCTGTAACTGAGAATAACTGGATGCTTTTGATAAAACATCTGGAGGCGAGCAGGTTACTCTGCTGGAAAGTTTCACATATTGGTCCATTTGTGTTTCTCTTTGATCACTGACCTTTTCAGAAAACACCTTCAGTGGAGCAGCTGAGTTGTGATTTCCAGACATTCAAGGTTTTGTTCTGAACTCAAAACAAGCGAACAGTCATTCTTTTCCAGTTAAATTCTATTATATTTGATGGGTTTTCAGCTCATGTTGCAGGTGTAGAAATGGTCTCGGTTCCTCAAGGCAGTAACTAACTTTTGAATTTCTAAGTGGACGGAAACAAAGTGATCAGCCAACGTTATGAACACGCTGTGGGGTTTTAGAGATTTTAGGCTCATTTTCAGTTTAAGGCATTATTAAAGGGCTGGTTTGCTTTAGGAGTTGCAAATATTTTAAAGTTACAGTTATTTTAAGAGGCTGTTTTTGAGTCTTAATGCGCATAATGGGTTCACCCTAGAGTTTGTTAATGGTCATATTAATGGTTTGTAATATATTGAGGTGTTTTAATGAGTTTGCTGTTGGAGTTTAAAGGGTAAAACCCCTCAAAGTATACACACTTTAATATGGCTACTCCTTCATTTGCAGTTTTACAAGAACCTTTCAATGGTTATTTAGGGTTTCAAGGATAAAAACAATAAAAAACACTAGAACATTTCTAAATTAAGCAGTGTTTCATGTTATTTTGTCATTTTAAGAGGTTTTTACACCTTGAAAAAACATTTAAATGTAGAGATAATCCTTTACAAATATGGTTAAAACAATATTTTCTAGTCCAATAATTTTTAACTATTCCCTAAAATCACACCTGAAATACTTTAATTTCATATAATACATAATAAGAGAAAACCAGTTTTTAGACATTTATGCAGTTTAGGCACAAACTCTAACTTGAAATTAATTTGAAATGATTTTTTGTTAATTAATAGGATTGGAGCAAAGACATAAGCTGCATCTATCTCCATTATATAAGTCTTCTTTAAAATGCAGATGTCAAGCCAAACAGAGTAAAACTAATGGTGCATTCAGGTGTGCGCAGTTAGCCCCGTATAGAAAGTTAGCATGTCTATCACCAGGAAATTGAACAGTAAATTCCACTGGTTAACAGAATGTAACCCTCATACAGAAGTTAACATCATGAGCTCGAACAGTTGCTTCTTTTAGACTGAGGTCCTGGTGTATTGTCCCTTCATTATGACTCCTGAAAATACATACCACATACATATGTCTGTGTTCTTGGTACATATTCCCAGGACATGTGGTTAATTCCGTGCCTGTGTGTCTTTTGAGCAGCCTCTGATTTGAGTGTTGATGTAGAAACTGCCGTTCTGTTGCTCGGCTGCTCCTGTTAACTTTCCTGTGACTTCAGATTTGTAGAAATGTTGCTATAAAACCAGCTTTACTGTTCAGAATCAAGATTACTAAGTGTAGTTGCCCATCTGGACCAGCAAGGAAGTCCAGGAACCAGTTGCTGAGGAAGCAGACATGGTCATAAATTACTCCAAAAAGTGAAGGAACCCTTTTCTGCCTGGTCTCTTAGCAGCTGCTTGCTTCAGGCAACCTGTCACTTGCACAAGAGAATTTAACTATCACTAACATAACTTTCTGCTCCGGATGTCAGACGACTACAGGAGTCATAAATAGCGATCTAATCACAGGTCATAAACACTACCTGGTAATTAGAGATAATGGTAAATCTCAAGCTGCTGTATCACGACTTTCTTTGAAGCCACTCAGTCTTATTAGCTATGCCAGCAGCATGTCTCCAGGAATGGAAGTGTTAGTCACTCAGTCTCTCCACTGCTTTGGTTCAGACTGAAATATCTCAACAGTTTGATGGATCCAATTTTTGTACATTCATGGTCCTCAGTGGATGAATCCTGCTGACTTTGGTGTTCCCCTGACTTTTCCTCTAGTGGCATCTTCAGGTCAGGATTTTAATTTGTTTGACATTTTAGGTTTTGACCAAATATAAAGGGCATTTCATGCGCAGCTGTACAGTTATCACAGAAATGGTCATTTTATCAACTATCTTGATTAATATAAGGCAAACAGAAGTTTGCCTTATATTAATCCATAGTTCATGCTATGGAGTAATCACCAGCCATGTGCCCTTGGCCAGTGGCAGCGGCTCAGCCAGGTTCTGGTCAGTCTGCTGAGTGTTTTCTGGTTATGTCCTGCAGTCGTAATTATTTTCTCTGGCAGCTTGTCATGACTTGAAGCTCAAAGAGATTTTGAAACATGCTGTGATTTGACAAGCAGTTTGATCCCTGGTCTGTTTCACTCATCAGGAATTTATTTTCTCAAGGCTGCAAAACACATTGCAATGGTTGTGAGATTCCTGAAGGTTAAACTGGGTTTTCTAAATGCTGTTAGAGCTAACTAAAGCTCCTCACACACTGCCTTTTCGATGTGGGATTAGTGCGCCTTTATCCCGTCTCGTTTTCTGTGTAAAGTGCCAAGCCGGAGTGGTGGGCCATTTCCGCTCCTCTTCTGGTACTGCCTCCCAAGGCGGACCAGAGGCGAAACAAAGGGAGACACACTCTGTGCAGAAAGGGTGAGCTGGCAGTGCAGGGCCAGCACAAATTTAAGGTATGGCAAGAGACTCGGTTGCTTATGACCAAATTACAACCTGGCTGCGCGGTCGCATCATGTCCCACTTCCTGCGCCCTTGACCCAGGTGCAGGTGCAGGTCAGCTGCCTGTGCTTCAGAGAGTAACACAGTATACTGACACACAGTCAGAAGGAGGTTACATATTATCACACACTCCTTCTTAGAACACATACCACATGTTGTTAAGTGCATGTGTGAGAGATTATGTGTGTGTGTGTGTGTATTTTGAGCAGCCTCAGGTTTCACTGTTAAAAACATGCTGGTGATGCAGAAGCTGAAGCTCTCTGGCTCCTCTGCTCCTGCTAACCTTCCTGAGATTTCAGATTTCTAGTAATGTTTCCTATCATCTATAAAAAGATGTACTCTTCATCATCAGGGTGCTGCATCCCATCGCCTCCATGTGGTCACTCGACCTGTGTACTGCTCCAGGTCTCCATGTTCATGTCTCAGAGTTGTTTCTTTGTTTTCACGTTGCTTGACAGTGCACCGTCTCTATTAACCATTTTTGGACTCTCCCTCTCATTTGCTTCTGGTCTGCAGTCAGCTCAGCGCTGTTCATGTAAGGACCGTAGTCTGCTGGTCTGCCATGGAGTTCTAGCTTCATGTCATGTACGAACTCAAGCCTCTTGTGTTCGCAGTCGGATTCCGGTGATTCTTTGTGTTCAAGTTGTTTATCTGCATTATTTCGAGCACTGTTTAATTAAGTCACTGTTTAGCCTCAGTGGTTTTTACTGTGAGAGCTTTTTTGTTGGTCATTTTTATTAGTTTCTGTTCTTTTTGTTGCTTCAGATATTCTGTTTAGTTCAGTATCTCTTTGCTCATATTTATTTCATGTTTGTACCAGAGTTTTAGTGTTGTATTTACAATTCAGACACTTTAGGATCGTCTGTCACAACTAATTTAATCCATGTAAACTGGTTTATTATAAGAATAACAGGCCTTATTCATAAAGCACTATTCAAAACTGAAGTTTACAAAGTGCATCACAAGAAAGTCCAGATTTAAGAAAATTAAAACAAGTAAACACTACACTTGGTTATAGTAGCTCTACAACTAGAAGATAGACAAAATTTTTCTGACTTTTGGATTCGTCATCGTTTGACTTAGGTGATCATCTAGTGCCACCTGCAGGTCACAGTGTATGCCCTGCAGGCTTTCTGCGACTGCGCGTGTATGACAAGACTTGTAAAACCTCAGTGTATGCAGACAGAACCCTCGATTCACAGTGTCAGTGGGCATGTGCGCGTCAATAGCCTGTGTCCACGTACACACGAGTGTATGCACAAAGTCTGATTAGCCTTCAATAACCATATTCCCACTGCACTTTGAGATGAGTGCTAGCATGCTAAGCATAACCATGTCACAATGCTAAATGTATAGATGTTTACATCGCTAACATGCTTTTCTTTACATGCTCTATTTCAGGATGCTGACACCTACAGTGGTGTGAAAAAGTATTTGCCCCCTTACTGATTTCTTATCTTTTTGCATGTTTGTCACACTGTAATGTTTCAGATCGTCAAACAAATTTATATATTAGTCAAAGATAACACAAGTAAACACATCATGCAGGTTTTAAATGAAGGTTTTTATTATTAAGGGAAAACAAAATCCAAAACTATAGAGCCCTGTGTGAACAAGTGTTTGCCCCCTAAACCTAATAACTGGTTGGGCCACCCTTAGCAGCAACAACTGCAATCAAGCGTTTTCGATAACTTGCCATGAGTCTTCCACAGCGCTGTGGAGGAATTTTGGCCCACTCATCTTGGCAGAATGGTTGTAAGTCAGCCACATTGGAGGGTTTTCGGGCATGAACTGCCTTTTTAAGGTCATGCCACAGCATCTCAATTGGATTCAGGTCATGACGTTGACTAGGCCACTCCAGTCTTCATTTTGTTTTTCTTCAGCCATTCAGAAGTGGACTTGCTGGTGTGCTTTGGATCATTGTCCTGCTGCAGAACCCAAGTTCGCTTCAGCTTGAGGTCACAAACGGATGGCCGGACATTCTCCTTCAGGATATTTTGGTACACAGCAGAATTCATGGTTCCACTTATCACAGCATGTCTTCCAGGGCCGGAAGCAGCAAAACAGCCCCAGACCATCACACTACCACCACCATATTTTACTGTTGGTATGATGTTCTTTTTCTGAAATGCGGTGTTACTTTTACGCCACACATAATGGGACACACACCTTCCAAAAAGTTCAACTTTTGTCTCGTCTGTCCACAGAGTATTATCCCAAAAGTCTTGGGGATCATCAAGATGTTTTCTGGCAAAACTGAGACGAGCCTTTATGTTCTTTTTGCTCAGCAGTGGTTTTCGTCTTGGAACTCTGCCATGCAAACCATTTTTGCCCAGTCTCTTTCTTATGGTGGAGTCATGAACACTCACCTTAACTGAGGCAAGTGAGGCCTGCAGTTCTTTGGATGTTGTTGTGGGGTCTTTTGTGACCTCTTGGATGAGTTGTCGCTGCGCTCTTGGGGTAATTTTGGTCGGCCGGCCACTCCTGGGAAGGTTCTCCACTGTTCCATGTTTTCGCCATTTGTGGATAATGGCTCTCAGAGAAATTGAACTCAGGTGCGATAAACCAGTGTTTTGACAGGGGGGCAAACACTTGTTCACACAGGGATCTATAGTTTTGGATTTTGTTTTCCCTTAATAATAAAAACCTTCATTTAAAACCTGCATGATGTGTTTACTTGTGTTATCTTTGACTAATATATAAATTTGTTTGACGATCTGAAACATTACAGTGTGACAAACATGCAAAAAGATAAGAAATCAGTAAGGGGGCAAACACTTTTTCACACCACTGTATCTTTGATTAAAATGCTGACTATAGACATGTTTTCCTGTTATCGCCATCTTTTTTTATGCCAATGTGTTTTTTCTGGCCTTTAGCACACAGAATGTGCTGTCGCATTATCTCCATGTAAGCTATCAACATTGTCAGCTCTCTCTCACTTCCTTTTTTAAAACTGCACGAATAGTTAAATGAATGACGCTCTCATTTGATAGAAGCCCTCAGTTCAGCCGTGTCCGGAGGCAATGTCTTCAAGTTGTGTTGGATGTTTCCAGTTTTGTCAAAGATATGTCAAGAATGCCTCGAGGGAATTTTCTTCAGATTTGGCACAGAGGTCCACTTGGACTGATTAGATTTTGGTGACTAAAGGTCAAAGTCAGTGATCTCACATCTGTCTCCTTTCTGTAAATTTGCCTGGTTGGTGGAGGCAAACAAAGGTGTGTCAAATGACAGCACCTGAGTTGTTTGATCAACTGTGTTGTTAGACAGAATAAGCAATCACAGAGAGAGACAGAGGCGACACAACTGAACTTTGCACTGATGAGTTTCAAGCTAAGGAATTTTCAGATGGTTAGTTAGTGACCTATACATGTAACAGACGAGCATCATTGTCAAATAGATCATCTTCATCACCATGCCTGTGTATATCTTGTGGTGTGATGTGATATCATATATAACTGTCAAGACATTTTCAAACCACATTATTCACTGGTAATTGATTAAAGTTGTTGGTGTTGTAAAGCAGCTGATCTCTTAATGTCCCTTTGTGTTCTTTATGATGTGATCATGGAAAAATGTGCTCAGCTGTTTTTAGGAAATGGATACAAACCCACCTTCCTCTCTTTGTTACTCTAAATGGACAGAAGTTTGTGGACACAGTTCTGTGCATGTTGTCTTTACAGAAGTGAGTGAAGGGAAGTCTTATTGTTCTGGTGGAAAGCTTGAAATGAGGAAGCTCTTAGAGCAGCAGATTAATGGCCATGGTTTTGGAATCACATGTTCAACATTTACCTGGAATGGTGTTCACTTACTTCAGGCCACATGCTGCATCTCATTCTCCTCTGTCAGTCTCATTTGCACTTTCTCTCTCTCTCACACACACACACACACACACAATTCAGAACCTCACAGGGATGTTGTAAAAAAAAGAAGAGGCGCCCCCCCCCCCCCCCCACACACACACACACACAACACACACACACACATACACACACAAAGGAAAGAGCAAGGGAGGGATGGACAGATGACAGATAAAGGAAACACCAAACCATCAACTTAATGCTCACTGTTCAGGAATGAATGGAATACCATTTGTGTTTCTCAACACTCGCTTTTCATTGGTAGAGAGGATCTCTGTGGGCGGTGATTGGCTGGAAAGGAATGCTTGGGTGGTTTGAATTGGACGAGGTTCAAGTTGCTGTGTAATTCAGTATCGGAGTGAGTAACAGGCTTCTTCCTCTTCTCATTGATAAAAAAAAAATAAGATTCGCTTACAGGAAGGCTGGCAAACTGGACTCACCCTCAGTGCTGTTTTTATTCATTCATTAAAGCAACATGGGCTTACAATAGACTGAGTCATGGGATACTGGCGAGATAAATCAGATTTTTCTAATCACAGTACAAGGAAAGGACAAATACACATTGTGTTCAAATAAAGATCAAAGTTGTCACCTTCAGATTTTATTTTTCATAAAGCTGGATAAGTCACAGGTAAATGAATGAATAAACAACGACTACTGTGGAAAGTGAGAGGGAAAAGGAGATGATTGGAAGCATAAGAAAAGTGAAAACAGAAAAATAGCAAATGAGATCACATGAGAAGAAGGAAAGAAGAGAAGAATGATAGAAAGAACAATAGTTATAATGTAGGAAGAGACGGGGACATGAAACAACAGAAGAAAATATTTAGGAAAAAAAGCAAAGAAATGAAAGTGAGTGAAGGATGTAAAGGAAACGAATAAAGGAAGCAAGAGGAGAGGGAGTTATATAAAGAGAAAAGGAAATTAAGGAAGGAAAGGAGATGACAAGAGAGAAGTGGATGAGGAGGAGGAAAAGGAGCAATGATGAGAACAGATGGATAAGAGGAAAAACTGAGGAAAGGATGGTACACAAAGGCAAAAATAGAAGAATGGGAAAGGATAAAATAGAAAATAGAGAATGAAACAAAATACCTTGAAAGGAGAGAATAAAAAAAAATAAAATAGGGGGAGGAGGTAGAGAGCAGGTCATCTCCTAACTTTAGGATACTGGATACATCCCAAGTCTCTTCTAAGCACTGTCCTCACTTGTATCTTTTCCTTGTTTCTTAGTCCCACCCATGTATGGAAACGCGTTATTAACGACATGAGATGTCCTTTCCTCCAATCCTGCATCTGAACTGGCCAGTCACCAACTGATTTCTGATAAAGGGGCGAGTCATTCTCAAACCACTTGGCAATGAATGGCCTCATGTATCCTTGGTAATGGCTCCTCCAGCAGCCTCCGCACTCCTTGGTCTTCAGAGCCTCGTTTTCACCAGAGGAACTTCCCCTGGGGAGCAGGAACCTTTAATGGAAAGTAGTTCCTCTACCTGTGTTTCCACCAGAAGCAAGGATCCAGTTTGGATTTAGATTTGCGGTGTATTCTACCCCTGAAAACGGTACCTAGTCAGGGGGTAGTACATTCTGAAGGTCCTACAACTATTGGAGGGGGGGCTGCAGTGCTGATTGTTTAAATAAAGGGCCCCACACTGCAAACATTTCACTCACATATGCAAGTAAGAATCGGTGCACCAATGCAAAAAAAATTATTTGTGCAGACTGATGCAGCTGACACTGAGTTCCTTGGCTCTCAGTTTTAAAGAGCATTTTGTAAGGAGGCCTAGTGGATCAGTGGATTAGAAAATATGGTTTTGGTGTTTGTGGAGCAGCTTCTCCTGGTGTTCGACATGAGGGCGGAGTTCAGCTTCTCCACACACGGCGGAGGCTGCAGAGGAGAGCATGAGAGCTGAGGTGAAATGTCGCTTGGAGTTAACATTTTTAAACTTGTCTTCTCCTTGAGAAGATATGACTCAGACTCTAAAAGCAGGACTCGCATGTGAACAAATGGCTGGAGCACATAGTTATGGACAACAGCTTGTATTTGTCTCACGGTAGGTCGTGTCTTTAGTATCACGTTTGTGTGACTGGCAGCTTGTTTGTGTGTTGACTGTAGTTTTTTGCATATGATATGTGTTAGTCTTGTTGTTGTCTACTGCTGCGTGGCATGTTTATTAGCAGTCCATTAATGGTTCATTAGCCTTAGCACTGCTCGACCTTCTGACCTCTGTGCTTGGATCTCAACACACATAGCGGAGCATGACCCCATCTCACAAAGGTCACTGAAGTTCACCAAGGATCAGTTTAAACAAGTTCATTTTGGGTCTTTTTTGTAGTTTTCCCATCACTTCTACCAGTAAAGCCATGTTTCCACAGGCATGAGTTTTTTATAATGCCAAGTCGTGTTTCCACTGCGTCCTCACACCAGAGTATAGGCCACTCTGACCCACATCGACCCCCAGCTCTCTCTCTCACATCCCATGCTGTGCACTAACTGACTGGTTCAAGCCTTGTGTGTCTGTGCTGTGACCCGTAATGTGAAGTTTAGTTTCACTTCTCTGTCCCTGTTTAGAGCTTTAGATATCAGCCTGATCAGCCTCACTGACCGCTTTCAGCTGATCAGGTTCATGTGTGTTAAGATACTGCAGATGCAAACACAAACACTTCCTGCTGCTGATGCTTCATGTGATTAGCTGTTCACCACAAACCAGCAGGATGCTTGTCTGTGAAGCAGCTGTAAGAAATGTAGTGTAGAGAGCTGCTATCTGGGTACAATGGGAGCAGACAATCAGACTGAGTGTACAACCTAATATAAACAATGCATTTCATTAGGCAGTAACTCAGCCCGTTGAATCAATGACTGCTGCACTGTAGGAATGTGTTTATTTAGTGTTTGAATTTTAACATCTGGGGAAGAGGCAGCTCTTTGTCTTGTTAATGTGTAACAGGCAACATTTTAAGGGATTAAGTTTGAATGTGAGGAGAGGAAAGTTTGTCTGCAAACACTGACTTTAAAAAAATAGGGACAAAAGAAGAAGCTGTGTTCCCAGCTTAAAACCAGTTCTCCCATTCACTCACATACAAAGACACTGAGAGATGCTCTGCTTTGTCCATCTTCTGAAGTGTGTGTGTGTGTGTGTGAGTGTGTGTGTGTGTGTGTGTGTGTGTGTGTGTGTGTGTGTGTGTGTGTGTTCAATCGCACTTGTGTGAGCAGATCTTTAACTCTGTTGACCTTTGACCTCTATGTGTGCGTTACAGGCCATCTGAAACTGATATTTCTCAAGCAGCAGGCCCCATATCAGCGTATTGATCTGACCTGTAACAGCGGTACCAGTAACAGCAGACCCAGACTGCACGGTGTTTTAGTCTAAGATGGCCACTGTGTGATAGGACAGACTACACCTTGGTACCTGATGAATCGCAGCCTGTCGTCTTTCATGACTTGCATGATGTCATTGGAAGGAGGTGCCGGGGTTGAGAACAAAAACACGGAGCAGCATCTGAAGCGTGTGCTGGCTGTCCTCTGAAAAGCATAACAAAAGAAACAACTGTGGAAGAGGGCGTCTGTCCTTCTAGGAGCACTTGGACCAAAACAAATAGTGTTTTAAGCCAGTAGTAAAACTAAAAACTAGCCAACCAGCCCCTATACACAGGGCCGACTGTGCTAATGTTTGATTTATTTAACCGTTACCAGGGATGCCCCATTGAAGCGAAACATTTATTGGTCAGCGTCGCCCCGATATGTTGCAGAAGTAGAACTGTTCTGAAATGCTGGACTTTCTGTCTGGACGTTGTCCCAGATGTGGCATCTGTCATTGTTTACTATGACACTGTACAAGACAAAGCATTCAGTTGTCGCATCCAGCACAAATTCTCCACTCCAACGCCAAATAGCTGTCATGTCAGGCTGTTAGTCTGAGCCCAGAGGTTATACTCTAGTACACACAGTACATGCTTTGATCAGACCATCCTGACAGTATTTCCATAATACTGGACATCCACCAACCTTCCAACTGGTTTTGCTGATGCAGAAAACACCCCCAGATCTTCGTAGCCCCTCCCACTCCTTTATCCACCTCATTCATTCCCTCTCTCTTTCTCTCTGTTTCTCACCCACTCATTCATGCTCTCATCCTCTGTTTCTGTCGGGCCAAACACTGGAATAACAAACCAGGGGAAGTCTCATTCATGCAGGACTAATGTTTAAACAGCATGCTCTCTCTCTCTCTCTTTCTCTTTCACTCACTCTTCTTTCCTCCTCCTTCTCTCTCTCTCTACCTGTTTTTCTTACACTGCTGTTGTTGTTGTTTTTCCACCCAGGGTGTGGTGGTACTATATGGAGGTTAACGGGGTGTGCATGTGTGGGGAGGAGGGTGTCCTATAGCAACTAAAACAACACACTGATGAGGGCCTCTAAAATGAACGTCATCTACTGTTAGTGCAGCTCAAAATACAATATACTGTCTCAGAAACACTCAAGATTCACATACACAGCAGCAGCTTCAGTCACACAGTCGAGATGGAAAAGAATAGGGTTCACTTTCTCTAGCATGGGCACCCTGTGCACATAGGATGATAAAAGCCAAGTCAAATTTTAATTATGTAGCTCGATATCACGAGTTACAGATTTGTCTCAAGAGGCTTTTCACTGCACACGACACACCCTGTCCGTTGACCCCCACCCCCTACATTTCTATCACAATTGGTCCCTGGATTACAATTTCTGAAGTACATGCACATTCTTTGAATATTTCCATTTTCTGCTACTTTATACTTGTACTGCACCAACAAATAAATTATGAAATGATATGTATATAAATATATTAAAATTTTAAAATATAAGTTTTGCATTTTTGCTCAAGTAGAAATCTATATGCATGGCTTTTACCAACAGCTTACTGTAGAGTATTTCTATACTACTTATTTCAAATTTTTAAATATTTTGTCACTCTTTTCCTGTTGTTGAGGAAGCTCCACCTCTTGTCAAGAACACACTGATCTCAAATAAAAACCACACATCCTCTCTGCCTTCTTTCTGCCTTTCTGACACCCTCTGCCCTCCCCCAGTGTTGTTTTGACAACACTCAGACAGCTGAACGTGGAGCCAGTCTGCTGTCCAGTTAAGGGAGATTGGGTGATTTTTCATTCTGTGCATATCAGATTTGAAACATCTCCCGCTCGCGTTTGGACCCTCATCTCATTAAATCACGTCTGTGTGTAGGGAGGCACCTGTGAGCTATTTCTGGTGCCTGACCCCTAATTTTGAGAAACCCCTGGCAGTAACGCAACACCTCTGGGGAAGAGAAAACTGGAGCTATGCTCTGAATGTGGGAGGCCATCATAGGCTGATAGTGTCTTATCTGTCAGATGGGAAGTGAACAGTTAAAATGAGATGCTATGGGTCTTTTAAAGAGGATGCAATAGCATATTTACATCATAAAAATGCTACGGTAAATCTAAATGACATCTAAATAAAGGTTCTAATCTATATAGTGTAATAATTTCAGACTGACTTCTTATTATATTACTGTCACTGTCAGTGGGAAACAGAAACTTTCCACTGGGGGATGCTGCCATGTTTTTTCCTACTTTAAAAGTGCGTACCCATTTTGGACCATCTCCAACTTGTCAGACTTGTCATCACCAAACTGGCTCAACTGTCATCAGCTTAAGCTGGACTCAGCCTGTCTTAGTGATGCTTAAAGGTTCCTGTGGAGTTTTGTTGTAAACAGAACAGTTACAGTTGAACAGAACAGCTTGTTTTCTCAGCTGCTGTTTCCAAGTTCAAGAATGGATTTTCATCTCGTCTTTTAAACCAGCAGCAATGAAAGTCCAAACGGTGCTAGGAGAAATTCAGACTGTAACAGCTACAGTTTGATGAAACTGTGCAAACTGAAGATCGTTGTGTGATGTGATCAGAAGCAGCAGAGCAGCTGCTGAACAGACCTTGTGGTGAGATTGTTTTGTCAAACATAGTGTGTGATTTCTTGTGGAAGCAGATTGTGTTTGTCCTTGATGCCCGGCAAACATGTTGATGTATTTTCTGCCTGACACTTGCAGAGCCCTCTTTTTTTTTTTAATATTTGAAGTCTGCTTTGGTTACATTTTGTTCTTGGCCTTCCTCCTGCCATTTGCATGTGTGTCCTCGTGGCCATAAATGATATGTAAAACATGATGCTCATAAAAGCATTTGGTGCGTCTAATGGTAAAACCTCGACAGGGAACCTTGGAGCTCAGTCTTTATGCTGTGGGGTGGCTGTGGCTCATGAGGTAGGGCAGTCGTCTCCTGACCAGCAAGTTGGTGGTTCGACTGCCGGTCTCCCCGCATGCCTAAGTGTCCCTGAGCAAGACACTGAACTGCTCCCGGTGGCTTGACTAGCGCCGGTGCATGGCAGCCTGTCGTCATCGGTGTGTGAATGGGTGAATGGTGTATGATCTTCTGTAAAGCGCTTTGGCCAGTGCAACACACTGTGAGAAAGCGCTATATAAAATACAGTCCATTTACCATTTATGCTGCAGATGCCGCTTTGAAAGTTGTAAATATATTTTCTGTAGCTAATTTCTAGTTGTAACTTTATCTTAAGATAAAGCCTGGGAGCAGTTTTTATGGTTTCTATAGAAAGTGGTTTTCCTGTTTACTGGAGATCTGTTCTGTGTGCTCTTTCTCTTGATTTGCACTATGTGCACCGACGCTACACATGTTCAGTTTTGTCTCAGTTATGACTGATTATTGACACCAGCTGTGGCAGTCGGGCACTAAAAGGTTTAAAGTAGCTCGTCTTCATTGATCCGGTTGTTGACTGTGTTGATAAGCAGCCCAATGGGAGGGACATGTGGTGAGCCTGACACTCTGATGAGCTGACGGATGTTGTTTGTAAGATGTCTTTTGCTACAAAATGTATTGGATATTGATATTTGATCACTGGTTGCACAAAACAATTGGCTTATTCAGCTGGTTTGGTTTGGAGGTCAGTGTTAGAGACACACTATGGAATTTGGGATATTAGACATGAGTAGCTGTCAGCCACTTTCATTATGTCAAAGTAGCTCTCTGAGGAAAAAGAGGTTGGACACCCCTGCTCTAAACACATCTGTCCATCCTCCTGTCTTCCTCTCTCACTGCTGCCCCCCCCCCCCCCACTTCTCTCCATGCCTCCCTTCCATCTCCCTCTTGCCCTCCCCCAGTTTCTCCTTCTTAACGTTCTCGTCGTCCTTGCTCAGGTTCTCTCAGCATGTCCACAATTCGTCTCACTTTTTCTTTTTGTTCTAATGCTGACTAAAGACGAACTGAACCACTTTAAAGCCCTGCTTTCTATCTGTAAGAGTCCAAGGCCTGTTTGTTTCATGTAGCCTTGTTTTGATTTGACAGGAAGTTGTGGTAACCATGGAAACAGAAGTATCACCTGTTTCTGCGGTGACTGTGCTACCACACTCGAGTACACATACACACTTTTGCACACATCGTGACATCAGCTTGTGCACCACCACAGGACAGCGAACTGCAGGG
Organism: Monopterus albus; assembly: GCF_001952655.1. NCBI lineage: Eukaryota > Metazoa > Chordata > Actinopteri > Synbranchiformes > Synbranchidae > Monopterus > Monopterus albus. Next base: position 124,534 of record NW_018128227.1, on the reverse strand, counting down.
AAACTTCCTGTCGGAGAGGAAATAGACAGAGTTGATACGGTGCTTCTAGGAAACACAAGAAGAAAGAACGCAAGCAGTTTGTCTGTCATCTCAGCTGACACATACTGTGTTTGGAGATCTTTTATTTTGTTTTATATCTGCAAAAGTTCTGTGTTTTTGCTTTTATCATCGCCTCACGGTTTCCTGTCTCATGCATGTAGTGACCCAACATTGCATTTGGTAAAAAACTGTGTATTATATTCTTAGAATAGAACACAATACTTTTATTGTCATTACACATGATGTGCACATTACACATGCAGTTCTTTGATAAAGTATAAATATAAAAAAGACACATTCCAAGAATTGTTTCCATTTTACTGATCAGTCCAGTTGATCACTGGTTGCACAAAACAATTAGCTTATTCAGCTACATAGTCCAGGGGTGACTGTGGTTCAATGGGTAAAGCAGTCGTCTCCCGACTGGAGAGTCGGAGGTTCGAATCTCAGTGCCTGCAGTCCACGTGTCAAAGTGTCCTTGGGCAAGACACTAAACCCCCAAGTTGCCCCCGATGGTTAGAGCCATTGGTTGAGTTGGCGCTGCAGATGGCTGCCTCGGTCTTGTACTGGAAACAAATTCCTTGTGTGTAACATACTTGGCCAAATAAAGGTGATTATATACGGGATTAATCTGGATATGTTTGACCAAGCGGAGCTGTTGTTGGCCTCTACTTAAATACACAGTAGAAAACTGTATTAACCCAAACCCACAGTAGTAGGACCCATGTCAGAACAGTCCTGGAGGATGGGTTTCACCCGCTCGCTAAGTGTCACATCAGCCAGCAGAGCCCCTTGGCCACTGGATCATAACGAGAGAATAGGATAACAGGTCCAGATGGACAAAATAAGCTTCTTTAGAAGGATCTCAGACTCTCCCTTAAGGTGCAGTAAGACCAAAATTTGCTTCCCTTTCATGTCTGTGTGAAATGGGATGAAACATGTTTGCTTCCAGTTGTCCCCTTCGCTCTGCTCCAGAGTTCAATCTAATTGAACTTCGACCCACAAAATTAGAAGGTTCTCCAATGTCCTTCTGGGTTGGGAGAGAGAGGGTGGCACTAACCTCTCATTCAGGCTTATATTCTTGTTTTATAGCTGCCCAAGGGAAAAAAATACAAGCAGCAGATAAGAGTGAGTGTTAGGGCAGTGATAGAGATTAATGACTGAGAAACATTTGATAAAATGCTGTTAGCCCACTGGCCTCCTAGCTCCTGCAGGTTTTGTTTACAGTCCGGCCCTTGCTATTGCCTCTCCTCTCCTTGTTTAGGCCACATCACATGCAGAAATCTTTCCAGACAGATTTTGGTCTGACTGCACCTTTAGAGACGGGGTGAGGAGCTTCACGCTGGGTCCAAAGTTTCTGTTAGGAAAGACTTATTTCAAGCTTTTCAGATCCCAGTTTACAGTTCTGTTGTTGGCTATTAACTCATAAATTGTGCTGATAATTTAGTTTCAAGGACATTTGTCCAAGTTTCTGGAGTTCTTTTTATTTTATTTTATTTTACACTATTTCTTACACCACTAATCTTATGAAGTACTATCTTTATTGTCCTTTTTGAATTGATCAAACTTTTCTAGATTATAGAACAATTGACTTGTTTGTAGATAAGGATTTTTTTTTTATTTTCGTTGTGTATTTTGGACTCACTCCACCAAATTAGACAGTGTCCGATGAAACATGGCTTTAGAAAAACAGCTACCGTGGAAAGATTTTGCTGTGAAAGGTTGTCTAATGCCAAGTAGTACACAAAGCAAACAGCATTTGTCTATGCAAGAGTGAAATATGTAATGCAAAGCAGGGAGGAGCTGGAGAACAGAACATGCTTTATCAGCAAACCTTCCCTGTGTAAATAAAGATTAACTAAACAAAAGGCAGACTTTCTTCTTTAAGCCGTATGTCTTCACTGCCTTCAGCCATCCGTCAGTTCAGGTTAAAGGGAATGAAGGCACTCCCACTGTTCACACAGCAAGGTATTATCATTTAGCCAAGTGTACCGTACTGTATGTGTAGGGTCTGAGGTAATACTTTGGCTGCGCTGGAGCTGTCAGCGGACCAAGACGGGAGGAGTTACAGATCAGCTTCATACCTGGATGTTTACTTTGGTTTGAATGTACATTTATGTGTTCAAGTAGAATCAATAGTGTGGTTGATTCGTTGTCATGCTTTTATTAAATGTTGATAAATAAGGTACTGATGCTTCAGTGACCATTAATATGAACAACATTTGGGTTGTTGGATTGTTTCTATTCCGCAATAAAGTAGTCGGTTTGTTTTTCACCCACACAGTGTACAGTTATAAATGTATGAAGTGTTACAAGAATCCGCAGTGTAAATGGTAAGTTGTTGGCCACTCTGGGGCAGGAACAAGTTGTGAATAAAACAAGTTTACAAGTCCAACTGGTATCAAGCAACATTAGCAAAATCAAAACAGCTGAAAGTGGCTAAAGCTCAGATGTAACTTTTCTGTGGGTTTGTCACTGTGAGTATCCCTTTCACATGTCATGTAATCTATTGTAAATATAAAAGCACAGTCACTTTAATAAATGGATTTTAGTAGCTCCCAGAAGATCAAATAGCTTTCCAGATTAAATATGGAGCTAGTTACAGGAGAAGGACAAACGGTCTGGGAGCCAGAAAGTTGTCCAAATTAAGGATTTATTTATATCTGATAAAGTATCAGCTAATTATATATTAGTCTTCAATAAAGCCATTAAGTACAACTTTATAGCATGTTCCTTATACGTCCATTATCTAAAACCCACTCGGAGCCGCTGACACACACCCTGCCTGCAACCCTAACCTGCGCACACACATTCAAAGGAAGACTCTCGTGGGAATCGGAGTGTGGGTGTGTTTGATTTGGAACGTTTTCCTCTGTGCACACGGATCACAGGTGTGTGTGAGTGTGTGCACAAAAATGAAGAGTTAAGAAACCGGAAGCATCTTCATATTGTTGCCAGAACTTCTACAGCTCCCGCATTTAGCATCTATTCAAAATTGTGTAACTTTGTGCCTTTTTGTGACCTGGAGGTGCAGTTTTTGTTTTTAGTCGGTTATCACAGCTCAGATCTACAGCACCACACACACACACACACACACCCAACTTCCTGCCACATTATTGAAAGAAAGCAGTCACACTAGGACAAAGATTGTGTTTTGCCCTGGGTTTAGCCTCTCAGGCATGCCTTTTGGTGCATGCAATTTTTACCTCTTTTATTCAGATTGTCCAAGCAGCAACCTCCAAGGCTGAGAAATGAAGCTGATACAGAAGTGCCAAAACCTGCAGTTCCTCAAATGGTCACTTGAGGCTGAGTCCAAAAGGGAGTCAGTTCCCATAAGCCCCTTTTCCACCGCTTGGTATCAGCTCAACCCGTCTTGACTCACCTTATCTGTGTTTCCATCAGTCAAATGTTGGGGATGGTACCTGGTACTATTTTTGGTATCACCTCCGTCAAGGTTCCAAGTCAGCAGAGGCAATACCAAACATCCATCCATCTATCCATCCATTTTCTTCCGCTTATCCGGGACCGGGTCGCGGGGGCAGCAGTCTAAGCAAAGATGCCCAGACTTCCCTCTCTCCAGACACTTCCTCCAGCTCCTCCGGGGGAAT
>NW_018128227.1:116796-120209 GCF_001952655.1 Monopterus albus | reverse complement strand
CAACAACATCCAGAGACTTAAGGTACTCAGGGCAGATCTTATCCACCCCCGGTGCCTTGCCACCGAGAAGCTTCTTGACTACCTCAGTGACTTCAGCGTGGGTGATGGACGAGTCCACCTCTGAGCCCTCAGCCTCTGCTTCCTCATCGGAAGACATGGCGCCGGGATTGAGGAGATCCTCGAAGTATTCCTTCCACCGTCCAACAATGTCCCCAGTTGAGGTCAACAGCTGCCCACCTCCACTGTAAACAGTTTTGGCAGGGCACTATTTCCCTCTCCTGAGGCGCCGGATGGTTTTATTTTTCATACCTGTACAGGTGATGCAGTGGTTAGGGTTGTCGCCTCACAGCAAGAGGTTTCAGGGTTTGACCCGGGGCCTTTCTGTGCCAGTACTCCAGCTTCCCCCCCACAGTCCAAAGACATGCAGCTTAAGTTGACTGGTTACTCTAAATTGCCCGTGTGTGTGTGTGTGTGTGTGTGTGTGTGTGTGCGGTGTGTGTGTGGCTGTCTGTCTACATGTCAGCCCTGTGATAGACTGGCGACCTGTCCAGGGTGGACCCCACTTTTTGCCAATTGTGCAGGTGTACCTAATAAAGTGGCCGGTGAGTGTATGTTGGAGTAGTACATTATTTAAATCTAAATGTAGTGTAGTGTTGTAGCCTGTAACGGCTGAAACCAGAAGCCTTCCCGCTATCAGGATTAATTTAGAGCGGTAATGCTGATGCTTCCTCAGAGCTGTGGCCAGTAATACGCCCGGATCAAATTATCCTTCCAGGCATAAGTCACGGCTCCACTGACTTCTAAGAAGTGCTGGTGGTATAAGCCTCAAACAGTTGCTGACTAGTGACTAGAGTCAGTTGTCATCAGTGAAGTGAAGCCACTGCTCAAAGTCAGTGATCAGCCTTAAAACAAAACTGGACTTGCTGATACACTCTGCTGTTCATCTCTCTCTCGACCAGCTGCTGCAACAGTCCCTCTCTCCCACACACACTTTACAATATTGTTGAAAATATAAAGGACATGTTTTACTGTATTATACCTGTGACTGTAGTCTGTTCTTCAGGTCAGTGTGTGTGTGTGTGTGTGTTTACAGGCAGAGCGATACCTCCTCATACGTTGACCGCGCTCCTCCCTCTGTCCTTGTGCAGCATGGGAAAGCATCTCAGCAGAAGGAGTGAATCAGCTCTTGAGTATTCAAAGTATTCAATGGTTGTGTAGACACTTTAGTTGAATCATTATCCAGCTTCAAAGGGCTGGTTTAAGATTTCAGCTTTAGAATCAGGTTTGGGTTAAGGGAAGGCTTGGGGTTAGACAGTTACTTCTGATGGTTAAGGTTAGAGTAAGAATTATTATGTCAGTGAGTCCTCACAGCTACACAAACTAACGTGCGTGTGTGAAGTGTCCTCGGAAGTGTATCAGATCTGAAATGTGTCAGTCAGGAATGGCGTGCAGGGGGCAGGATGTATCCCACGATCCTCTGGAAGCAAGAATCAATCTCACGGTCTGAATGATCACGTTACTCTCTTTCACGTGCACACTTACAATTATAAATACATCCTTACTCATACATTAAATGACACATCTCTCTGTCACGTGCACACTCATCTTCCTCTCTCCTTTTTCAGGACCTTTCTCTCGTTATATAAAATGAATTACAGAAAGGTTGTACAGTAACAGGAACCTGCATGTGCTCACACCTTATCTCCTCAGGCTTTACTGTCCAGCTTTATTAGAGCTGTCGTTGTAAGGAATGCATTTGATCATCTGAAACAACTTTATGCTCAGGAGTGCAGAGAAGAGCAGTGACTTCACAAACAGCAGACGTTTCAGCCTCCGGCACGCACGTGTGCATTGGAAGGTATGAATGTTTATGCTAGAAGGTGAAAGGGCAGTTAAGGTTTAGTTGTTTATGGAAACATCATGGTTTGGCTCGCACCTTTCCTTGTGTCGTAAGTAAGATGCGAGGAGAGGAACTGAGGAAACACTTAGGGAGGCATGAGACGTCCTTCCCTCTGATCCTACATACTGTATGTAGTAACCAGTCACCAAATGATTCTGATAAAGGGGCGTTGGCCCATATAGACTTCTGTGAATAAACGCCCACATGTACCTTCGCTTATGGCTCCTCCAGCAGGCTCCTGGCTTCTCAATGCTCACTCGGCCTGAATGACTTCTGGGTCAAGCAATCCTGTAGCAAACTCAGAAGAGTCTGTCTCACACAAAGAAAGAGAGGTTCAATGCAGGCACAGGGATATTGAAGCCCAAAATAACTAAATCTGATGCCCATGAAGCAGGAGAAAGCTATAAGAAGAGAGGCGAGTGTTTTCAGTTAGCGGTTTCCTCACTTTATGTAATTAAGAAATGAAGTTAGAGGTCAACTTGAGGTCTGGAAGACCAAGAAAACTTTGAGATAACTGTTTGTAGGATTGCTAGAAAGGCAAATCAAAACCCTTGTTTGACAGCAAAAAGCCTTTACAAGCTGTGGTACTTTCCAGAGGGGGTGGTTCTAAGTACTGATCATGCAAACCTTTGCTTCAGGCCCTTTTACTTTTTTAAACTGTAAAAAAATGGAACTAAAAATGTAATCCTGCCTAAAATATTAAAGAAAGGCATCATCTTTAACTTTAATCACTTTAACTGAAATCAGGCCAAATTTTTGACCAGGTGTCCAAAACTTTAGCACATCATTGTAAAGTCATGAGGAGCCTTTGTCAGCTCTGGTTTCTCAGCTGTCATAATAAATAACAAAAAGGTCATCTACTGGTTTTCTTTTGTTTTCCTTGTGCCTCACAGAATGCACAAAATCCCAACCACAAAAGCTAGGTAAAGCCTGTCATGGATTTCATGTAACATTACACCCTAGTTCATTTATGATGGATGATGAGTGAAACCCTTGTGAAATCCTGGAGGAACAGTGACTCATTTATACTAAACCACCGTTGAATGGAAAGACCCGCTGCATGTGCCAGTGTGAAACACACACACATTCCCTAATGGATGCCTGATCTTCTTGCTGCCTTATATGGCAGTTCCTGTGACACACTGCCCTGATACATGTGAGGGGATTAAAGCCATTTCTCTTGGCTGCAAGATTATGTATCAGATACACAGTGACATGCAGAGCACGCATGTAACAGCTGCTGCAAGCCAAGACACGTCCCTGATGAGAAGTCAAGAAAGAGGAAGGGAGGCACAGAAGGAAGGGGGGAGAAGCAGAAAGAAGGGAGGAACAGATAGGAGGGTGTATGAATGTTGGACAAAGGAGAGAAGAAGGAGAACCCAGTGAAAGGATGAAAGGTGATCTGGACAGAAGGCGTAACTGTTTAATAGAAGCAGGGATGACGAGGATGAAGGAGTGATGCCGACAGTTGTAAAACCAAGAGGCTGGAGGTCAGGAGGTTAAGGACCTTACG
>NW_018128227.1:111941-116738 GCF_001952655.1 Monopterus albus | reverse complement strand
AGACTCCCGTGAGACCATTTTCAGACCAGAGATGGTGAAACGACCACAGAGAGGCGAGATAACAGAAACACAGACGTGTTCAGTTTAACACCAGCTCTGTCACTGTGCAAGTCAGCAGAGCAGGAAAATAACTAAGTACTCAAGTACTGCGCTCAAGTAGACTTTTGAGGCATCTGTTACTTTAGTAACTAGTTACTTTTCAGAATCAGATGAATAAAACAAAATACAGTATAATCAAGAATTTATTGATTCTTGGTGGGAAATTCACAAGCTGCCCAGCAGTGACTCCGATTATAACATTAGCTCCACTTTTACCAGCTGCACACAACAACGTGTCGGTGATTGAATAATATACATCAATGTGAAACATACCATTCTGCACAATAAGTACTTTTACTTTTGATACTTTAAGTATATTTGATGCTAAATTTTGTGTACTTTTAAGTAACACTTTGATTGCTGTGCTTTTTACACTGTGGTACTGCTACTTTTACGTCTTCCGCTAGCTGCTGTCAGTGTCTGACGCGACAGCTGCTTTCTGTTAGAAAGAGCAAAGTGCTTACAGCAGTGTGTCGGTCTATTGTTCGTGGTAACACCCTGCTATGCTGCAAAATGCAGAGTGGACAGAAAACGCAGTCTTCACACGTGCAGTTGGAGTACAGGTCTTGTACAAAGGCTAGTGACCATAAATTGTTTCTATTCTGATGTGGACAGGTGTAAATTTACATGGACCTTCGTGATTATATTGGATTGAAAATAAAAGTGATAGCATTTCACTGTTCTTGTGAGGTTAAAAAAGCTGTTTTCACATATGAACCCAGGCTACATGTGTGAAAGGGACACTGTCATTTCTTGGCTTTCCTTTTGGAGTGTTACCTCTGAATTCACTTCACCTGGGCCACAAAGGGCGGCCAGAATCAGTAGCCCCTGGACCCCCCAGCACACATCCTTGGTTAGATTCCTGATAGGTTTTTTTTTTTTTTTACTCCCTGAAATAAACCTTTCATGATATTCTAGGGATTCAGTGACCAGGAAGCCCATAAAACCCCAGATGTAGGCAGGCTGGAGCAGAGTGGGGGGAGAAATAGAACGATGGGTGTGGCACAGGACCAGACATCATTTTCTGCAATCAATCATTGTATGAATGTCAAAAACAGCTACGCTTGCAACACACGCAGACAGACACACACAGCAGACTGATGAGCGCAGTAGATGTACATGCACACGTTCAGATAAATCCAATAGAGAAACAAGCAGGAACACACACACACACACACACACACACACACACACACACACACAGTCGGCTGCATATGCTGTGACATCTCAGCTGTTCTCAGCTCCTGTGTGGCAGCTCAGTGGAATTGCAGAGTCAGCAGCAGCCAAACAGAAGCACATTCACTTCCAACTGGACAACAGTCATTGTTCCATCAACCAAGTGTGTCACAGTCACACTTAATGTCATAAGTTACTATAAACCATCATATTATCGGCAGGTACTTACCATTTTTTACGTCTATATCATGCCTGGCTAGTACATGAGGCACATTTACTGTGGAGTCACGATGCAAGCAGAAGGTTTTGCTTCTGACTTTTATGCTGCAGTGTTTAAATAGGATGAAGCTGCAACACAAACTCATTCCTCGTGTTAATTTCCACATATCATACATTGTACAGCTCATTGTACTGCAGTTTGTGACAGTCATTTGTGACACTGCCAGCATTTGCAATCCATGTCTAAACAGCCCTGTAGGTATATGGATAGATGGGCAGCTTCATTTATCCTGGGGGAAATTTTAATGGAGAAATTCTAATATACAGTGAAAATAATTATGCATGTCACATCACAGCAGGAAGGTCAGAGACCACAGGGCTCAACACAGTGAGACAAGACACTCATGTTAATTAAGCTTATATTGAATTGACCTGTAATGGGAGAACGCGAGCAGCACAACCTGATACCAGAGACAGATGCTGATGCTTTTAAAGTATCACACAAAACTCTGCTCTACATTTGGTCTTAATCAGATTTTCTTGTTTCAGACTTAGTCCAGCTTCTTCACCATGTGTTGTCAAAGTATGGTATGTAAACCAGGCCCACCTGCCACCAGTGAAGGTTATACTGTAAGAGGTGTGATTCAGTTTGGCTTTGGGTGACGTCCAACAAGGGCAATGTTTTCTAGGATGTTGACTCAGGTAGCATGAGAAGAACTCACAATGTCAGTGGTGAATGGAGGTACAGGAGGCAAAGGCTTGTGAAAATGTGCTTGGCTTGCTGAGGGTGAATTGAAAATACATTAAAATTAGCTTGTGTAGCACTAATGGCAGCTTGAGAGGAACATGAACAGAGACCCCGGTTTCACCACTTCCTCCACTGACGCATACACTTTAGGCTTCTCATCAAATTTCCATGTTGTGCTCCTGTTCTGCCTGGACATGTTGTGTTACACAACTGTTTGTTTAGCTGTTTATGGCTTTAATGTAGAACTGGAACAACTTGCTTTACCTTGTCTTACATTATAGTAAACTGAATATCTTTGTTACTCTGACAAAACATGACATTTGATGACATTTCTGTGGGTACTAGGGAATTCTAAAGTGTACCTGTTTTCAGATGTTTTGTAAAACAAATATTTAGTTGATTGATTGAGAAACTAATTGGTAGTTTAATTTTTAATCAACCTAACTGCCCTTTGCAGAACTCTGTCCTGGGAAATTAATATTATTCTCGCGGAGAGGGCAGAGAGGAAACATGTCTGGGCATGAGCCGAGCAGACAGAGAGAAAGACCCTCACTTTGTTATGAGAGAGCGAAAGAGGGTGTAACCGGAGAGGAGGGAGAGAAGGCTGCACATGAACTCTTCATTGTCTCTGGCTGGCACGTGTGTGTGTGTGTGTGCGGGGGGTTGAGACCATCCCATTAAGCCTTCCAATATGTCTACTTTAAATTCCATTGTGTAATAACCACAAACACACAAAGAAAGAGACGTCTGTGTGTGTCAGACGGGGCAGTTTGGAACAATAGAAGTCAGCAGTGGCGTTTCTCTGACCTCCCATGGGCCCGAACTGATCCTGCTTTGTGTTTCGGTCAAAGCAGGTTACAGCCATGGAAACGCACAGGAAAAGGAAATTTCTCCACTTATTTTAACCGTCTGTTGGTCAAATGGGAGGAAGGAAGGCATTCGTCAAGGGTACATCTCAATCCCCTTAATTGCATCCATGTTTCCCTCACTTGCATTTTTTCCTTGCTTCTTCTTGGTCCCTCCCCCTGAAGATGTGTGGAGAGATGCATCAGTTTCACATCGGTCCAACCAGCTGCAGCTTCTAACCACTTACAGATCTCCAACAAAGAGCTGTGTCAGACCATTAAAAGATGCTTCTTCCCTTTCAGAGCAGAAATAAGTGCTTTGGGACAGCCTTCGAGATGAAGGACCAGAACAACTTCCAGGTTGAGTTGGGACTGAGGAGCGAGGAATGGTCAAGTAAGGGAAGCAGGATGTTCCCCGGGACTGATATCACTGTAGGAATACATGCAGCTCCATGTTGGAAAGGTCAAAAGTGATGACAAGGGTTTTCCATTTAGATAAAGAAGTCATTCAGCTATCTAGTTGAGTCCCTTTCAGTTGGTTTAATGAGCTGAACTGTCACTTCTGTGTGTGTGATAATGTCCTACCCACCTCTCTGAAAGCGCTTCACAGCCTGTCTGGATCTGAGCTTTAATCTGCCATCACAGAACGACAGTAAAAACTGGCATGGTTAATAGCCGACAGAGAGTCAGGCAGTAAAAGTCACAGATAAGCTGCCTGGTGCATGTGTCACTCATTCACAAATACACAGTCATACAGAAAGCAGCTCACACAGACACTCGGATGGTGACAGTCATCGTGAAGCTGGTTTTGGAGGGCTAATCCCAGTAAGCTCACAACATCAACCACAGACCACTAACTGGCCAAACATTTAACACAGTAGTGTCTCAGATTCTAGACAGGTGAAGGGCAACAATGAGGAGAAAGTGCAGAGGCTTTAGTCATCTACAGGTTAGTCATGTTAACAGTCCTTTGTGGGTTAGTCATAGCCACTGTGTCACCTCACTGAAAAGAAAAGTTTACAAAATGTCCTTTTGATCTGACAATATCATTAGTCAGACTTCCTATTTCAGCATGACAGTGCCCCTGTGCACAGAGCCCTGACCTCAACCCCATCCAGCACGTTTACAGTGAACTGGAACTGCGAGCCAACACCAGTATCCAGCCACACTAATGCATTGGCAAAATCCTGTGTAAAGTCCAAAAGCAGATGAGTGAAGGCTGTTATAACAGTAAATAAATGGCCAAGGCGTTGGAATCACATACCTTACATATCCTTATGGTGTCTGCATACTTTTGGCTATTTGTTATATGTGGAATAAAAATATATAAATTTAAAGCCTGAACAGCTTCCAACCCTGGCTGAAGTTGTTAAATATATTTTTACTGCTCTATGATCATCCTCCTGTAAGTTCGACCTTTTACCACTTAAAACACACAGGGCACACGTGCAGGTAGTCAGACTAGTATTATGAATAATGTTTGTTTAGGTGATCAGTGCATGTGGAAAAAGATGGAAGTTAATCTGTTGCTCTGATCCCTGAAAATGGCTGTTTTATATGAAATTTACATCCATCTTTAGTCTTTGGTGACTTTTTTTGTTTGTTTGTTTGCTTGTTAACTCTTCAATAATAGATTAGATACATTTATTATAAACATAAAACATAAACATAAAATCCTCTCTGATTGTCAGTATGGTTTTAGGTCGAACC
>NW_018128227.1:104751-111011 GCF_001952655.1 Monopterus albus | reverse complement strand
ATATAAAGGTATGTGTCAATCAAGATATGGGCAAGAACAGGCTTAATGATTAATCAGATGGGAATGTGGATGTAGAATATGTATCCATGTAGTAATACTGCTTGCAAACCACTGATGATAAGATGATGTTAGGGGGTAGGACTAGATAAGTCTAACTTCTTCCTACTCCGTTCAAGCATGTACTAGGTATAAGTAAATTGAAAATATTTTTGTGGACATGTCTGGAATTATGTGTGATTACATACTGACTGTTGTTACATGTTTGAAAGAATAAATAAATCAAATCAAATCAAATCTTGTTTACCTTGGGCAGTTTGCTTCTTGGCTTTGTACCATTTAAGGTTGTTCACTGGACCTGAACTGCTCACGTCAATGAAAACTGGAAAACTGGAGGTAATCCTAAAATTCTGCCCAGTAATGTACAGATGGTAGCTAATAAGCAACTCGCACACCTGTGTGTGTGTGTGTGTGTGTGTGTGTGTGTGTGTGTGTGTGTTGAGCTCAGCCTCTGACTAATCTTTGAATTCATCAGAATCTCAAGTTCTTTGTGTTGTCTCCCCTCTCTCTTACTCTGACTCATCTCTGGCTGAAGCAGATTCATAAAGCACACATGCAAATTACTTATTCAAGCTGAAACAGTTTAAAACCACGCAGATGCACTATATTTATACTGCCTCTAAATTTCCTTTGTGTTTAGTCTGAACACACAGTCAGACGTATCAAAGGTATTAAATATATGTAATTCTCTGACAACCGGTCATGTGACATGACCAAGAGCTCATGAGTGGACCTTATGTGTTCATTTGGTAGTTTAATGTCCGCTCTGTTTTGGGGATTTTTCTCAAAGCAGAGAGCTGAATCTGGTGTCAAGTCACACGTTGGGCATCAGACCTTGGAGTCTAAAGGCCAGATTATCTTCTACAGTGTTCTCATTGTGAATTAGCTGCATGAATGATGGGTGTGGCTGAGAAACGGCACCTTGTTCAGTCAACTTTCCTTGGATAAATACCGATAAGTCACCAGGCCAAGAACTGCCTCAGAAAACTGCCACCACAAGCTCCCAACTACCTCTGGCAGACAATAGCGCCACTGTTAATGTTTTACACCGTTGTATAATAAAACTTGGAGGAACACTTTAAGGAGTGTATGTTATCAGTTCTCAGAAAAGGAAACTGATATCAAACCCTTTCCAAAAGAATGACACATAAAGAAGTTCTGATTAATTATTGAAAGTAATACATTCTAATAAAAACATTTAAATACTGTATATACTTGTGCTTGTTCAACATGCAGTCACAACCTTTACCATCAGTGTTCACAAAGGCACAACAAAAGCTGCTTTAACAGATCTTTGTTACACTAATATCTCCACCTTAAAATGAGTGCAGACTAACATATCCATAATGCACCTGTTGTTTATCCAGCTGGCAATGATTATATGTTCATAAAAACTCTCTGTGGCAGACTTTAGTTTTAATATAGCGATCACTAAATCAGTGCAACATGCTTGTATATCTTTACAAAATGTTGAGATTTTCTTACTGTAGGTCTGTGTTTCTGTTTTGTTTTGTTTTTTGGCCTTTTCAATACAAAGTTACTGCATATAAACAGTGCAAGCTGCCGGTTGTTGTCCATGTTTGTTTTGCTACAAGAACACTGACGTTCTTGCAGGATCCTTGCCAGAACCGAGCAGTCGTTCATTGTGTTGTGTGTCTTCTCAGCTGTGAGGTTTAAGCTCCATCCTGACTGTCAATGACTAAAAAACTGTGTGAGCAAGTTAATGGACAAAATGTTTATGTATGGTTTGCAGAGTCTGTGTAGGTTTCTTGTTTGTCCCAAGTTTAATGTGAACACAATATCAGGCTGAATAATAAAGTGAAAGGTTGTGATTATCAGGCCACATTATTTTATCTGTCCACTCAACAGTTGCCAAGAAACCCTACTCTCTTATGGGGTGCATCAGGGCTTCATTTTAGACCCGTTCTCTTTATATGCATCCCCTAGGGTCAATTTTGATGAAATACGACCTTTTGTTTCATTGCTATGCAGATGACATACAAATTTACCTCTGAGGTCAAAAGTAGGTGAGTCCCTGGAGTCTTTATTTGATTGTTTAAGTGAGGTCAAAAACTGGCTGGCAAATAATTTCATCAGCTTTAATGAAAATAACACTGAGTGCATGGTGTCTGTAGTAATACTGGTTTGAATCTTGGTTGTATGGAATTTGGAAGTGATTTTTGGTGACCACCATCAGGGGAATAGGGCAACTCTAGTTTCTTCCACTTGGCATCTTTGCTGTTTTAAACCTCTATGAAAAGTTTATGTATGTACTCTGGCTTCTGGTTCATATTCCAGCTCTGATATCTGGCTTTGTTTGTGTTTCTTTGTTTTCTGTTGTGTAATGTAATCTGGTCAACATGTTGTTGCTGTTTTTAAATAAATTTGGTTTGATTTGATGAGTGGACAGGATATTTGAGTTTGAATATGAGACAAAATGAACCGAATGTTATGTTGCTCCAATGCAGCCCACCCCTTTTCAGTTGGTAATCAAACAGTTGGTAATGTAAATTACACTTTGACATTCACGATAAGGCGACAGTGGATTGTAGTCAGTTAAAAGAAAAGGAAGGACTTCAGTTTGCCACATTTGGAGGGAACTTCCCTCTAACTGTACCTAACAGTACCTGACTAATACCTTTAATGATTTACTGCTGTATAAAAAGGAGTGTTTGTGTAGCCTTTATCTAAAACACAATCTTAACTAGCTGGAAATTTGCCCTCAGCTGACTTGCATGCAAATTTAGACACACACAAATGTAAATAGGTGTGGATGCAAACTGTAGATAGAGACAAACAGTAGCTGTGATACATGACAGTGCAGAACTAACATGAATCCATGGTCCCACTAGACACACACCACCTATCCTAAGTTATCAGTTTGGTATGTTCCCTCACTTGTGTCTCTTCCTAGTGTCTTAGTCCCGCCCACATAGGATGTGAGGAAAAGATGTGCAAGGGGAAAGTGGATGCAGTTAAGGGAATTGAGATTTACTCACTAAGGCGATCAAAGATCTCATCCTGTGTCCCCACTGTTGGACACAAATACAAAAATTGAGGAGAGGCGTTTTGTATAGCTGGCCTACCAATCACCACACTCTAGTGATACTTTAAACGCTTGATGTACAGCGCAGTCTCAGAACTTGCAGTAGAAAACACAAAGCAGCCCATGTTGGCCATTGTTATTGTTTTGATCAGACCAGACTAGAGTGCGCTGACCAGACACTGCCGTCCCTATAGCATCATGAGATGTTGTCGTGAGTTCATATGAAACACCAAATTTTTCCGGTAGAGTTGTTGTGGATGTTTTTCACTCACAGAGGATGAATCTGATGGCACTCTGACTGTTTCCTCATTAACACCATCCATCCATCCATTATCTATACCGCTTATTCCAGAATAGGATCACGGGGGGCTGGAGCCAATCCCAGCTGACATTGGGTGAGAGGCGGGGTCCACCCTGGACAGGTCGCCAGACTATCACAGGGCTGACACTTAGAGACAGACAACCTCACACATCCACACTCACTCCTAAGGCCAGTCAACCTAAGCTGCATGCCTTTGGACTGTAGGAGGAAGCCGGAGTAGCCGGAGAGAACCCACACAGGCACAGGGAGAACATACAATCTCCACATAGAAAGGGTTCGGGTCGGCCAGGGCTCAAACCCGGAACCTTCTTGCTGTGAGGTGACAGCCCCAACCACTGTTCCACCATGCCCCAGTATAAGCCAAATCAACCAAATATAGTCATAAAATAAAAAAGACACATATAAGGAGGGTGGGCTTGAACCCAGAACCTTCCTGCTGTGAAGAAAATGACAGGTCCCACAGTTTAATGATCAGGCTGCAATAAGCAGAGTGTTATTTGGCACATGTTGTACCATCAGTTAGTGTGTCAGCTGCTGAGTTTCAGATCCTTTCCAGAACTGGAGCTGCTTGTACCACACTGCAAGTTAATGTGTGTGTGTGTGTGTGTGTGTGTGTGTGTGTGTGTGTGTGTATACAGTACACTATGTACCAGAGTGAGGTTATAGTGATAGCTGTATGTGTTTACATGATATAATCTTCTAACAGAGTGTACTGTCTGAGGTGTTTTATTGCATGCAGGTGTGTGTGGAGCAAAGGTAAGAAGTAAAACAGAGGAGGATAGTCGCGGTGAGCCACCTTAATCCCGAACAGGACACCAAGTCATGGAGTCTGTCAGCAAAAGCCTGGAGGCTTCTGGTCAATGTTCACAGCCACATTCCCACACTGTAAAAAATAAATAGACATCACCAAATTGTTGTGTTACCATAACATTATGGAAACTAACCTTATTCTACAAGTACAGTAATTTCCCAGAGTTGTAAATATTTTTTCCTTTTAATTTTAAATGAAATCTTGTGTTTGCCAATTCACCTTGTGGTCCAGGACAGACCAGTATCACCATCATCCCTGGGTTTGCATGTGAAGGTGATGTAATTATTCCCAAGGCTTTTGCACTGAGTTCACCCTCGGCGACCGTTGACACACACATTTGTGCCGTTGACCAACAGCAAACCGTCAAGACAGTGGTGATCTCTGAGGGAACGGAGACTCAGAGCTCAGTGGCTTCATAGGAGACATGTCACATTAACTCTGCTATGAGACGCAGCACTAACTCAGCTTTGCACCCATTTACCAGGAGCTAAACTAACTCAGCATCGGCTCTGCTGCCTGCATGCACTCTCTGTATTTTGTGCTCCTTTAAATGCCAAAAGCTCATTTTCTCCAGTACTGTGTTTCAGTATAGCTCTGAGATCCTGTTACTTCACTAGATCATTTATACTGTGGTAAAGTTTTTTGGTTCTAACAGCAGAATTTATCCATTTCTAAAGTGGAGGCTTAAACTTCTGTCTTCAAGGCATTTTCCTCATTTTCCTAAATCCTGAAATGATCTGCTGGGGATGGAATAACTGTTTAAAAAAAAGTGTTGTTATGCAAGAGCCCGATGTGGATTACTGACCAGACCTCAAACTCTTACCCGACTTCAGTTCATCAAGTCTTTTCTCAACCACAACGTGAAGATGAGTTTCAAAACGGCTGCAGAGCTGGCAGCAGAGAGTCCCACAGCTGCTAGTGCTTTCTGTTTTGGTTTGTTTTCATTACTGTGTTTGCTGAAGGATGCAGACTGAAGCCTCTGGTGCCTCGGTGTAGCTGGTGGGCTGCTGCTGAGTGAGGAGAGCCCAGATTTCTTCAGTTAAAGGGAGTTTTTCCTTCCCACTGTCGCCAAGTGCTTGCTCAAGGAGGATTTGTTGGGTTTCTCTCTATAAAAATAATAATAATAACAGTAAAGTTTTAGACCTTACCATGTAAAGTGTCCTGAGATGACTTTTGTTGAGATTTGGCTCTATACAAATAAAATTTAACTGAATTGAAACTATCTGGCAATCAGGGACCTGAACTAGCATTGTAGTTTCTTACAGTGCATAGACGGTATTTTGAAATGGTTATCCTCAAGTTTTGTTTGGGTTATGGCACATGCTACGTCTTTTATCCTGAATAATAACTGTTGACCTGTAGTCGGAGCCCGATGCAGTTGGCTTGTTGATCTATAGACCAGCTGTGAGTCATGGGACAGACCCCCTTGATGATTTATATGTTAAAAACTCTTTTTTGTACAATAATCTGTGATAGATGGAAACATTTATCAGATTAGCAACAACATTGTCACACAAAAATCAAATTCCCCTCTGAGCTGATTCAAAAATAAATAAACTGAAAGTACCAGTAGCTCTACGAGATCCACTTCACAGGGACGTCATTCCAGACAGGATTTAAATCACAGGAGGACCAGTTAGTTTGCAGAAAAAGGTAATTGCAGCTCTAATTATTTTAATCCGGATGAGATTAAACCACCCCTCCTCCCCTAGAGAGAGAAATCCTGTTAATGGAGCTTCATATGGGGATTCAGGACTCTGGAGACCAAAGACACACTGCCCCAAATCCTGGCTCATCTACAAAACAACCAATATGAGTTGAACAGATTGAGACTAAATTCGGTGACGGTCCCTTTTATTTTGCACCAACAACACAGAGGGTGACCTGAGTCCCTGCTGCATATTTTCTACATAGTAGTGATTCACAGCCTCAAACCTGATTCAGGCTGTGACCGTAGGGCTTTGTTAGGCCCATCACAGTGCACGAGACATTAACCACTGAGACTGCTGCTATCACACAGTGTG
>NW_018128227.1:92955-102848 GCF_001952655.1 Monopterus albus | reverse complement strand
TAGAGAGAGAAATCCTGTTAATGGAGCTTCATATGGGGATTCAGGACTCTGGAGACCAAAGACACACTGCCCCAAATCCTGGCTCATCTACAAAACAACCAATATGAGTTGAACAGATTGAGACTAAATTCGGTGACGGTCCCTTTTATTTTGCACCAACAACACAGAGGGTGACCTGAGTCCCTGCTGCATATTTTCTACATAGTAGTGATTCACAGCCTCAAACCTGATTCAGGCTGTGACCGTAGGGCTTTGTTAGGCCCATCACAGTGCACGAGACATTAACCACTGAGACTGCTGCTATCACACAGTGTGATCAGTGTTTAGTGTGTTGATCAGGAGGGATGAAGGGAAAGATGAAGAAAGGGCGGGAAAATGATAGTTGTACTGTAAACAATCATTTTTGTCATTTTGATACATTGAATTAAAAGTAATGCACAATAATAAAAATGTAATATTGATCAGAAATATATTTAAGGGTGTGTGTCTGTGTGAACGTGTGTGTGTGTTTAACGTGCAAAAATGTCTTTTGTTGCACATATTGTGAAACTTCCCATATGTTAAAGCTTTAAAGTGTGTGGGTGTGTGTCCACGTGCTCATTCATGTGTGCAATGCATTTTCCTGTTGAGAAATCCTACGGGGTGTGTGTGTGTGTGTGTGTGTGTGTGTGTGTGTGGGTGTGGCTGCTCTGCTGTCACTGTTGAGTTATAGGGCTCATTCAAGGTGAACTGCACCTCACCTGGTCAGTGGACGGGAGCCGGCAGCAGCAGCTGACAGTTTAGGAGCTTTCCTCCAGCCTTCAGTTTGTACAGGAAGTGATGGAAGCACTCGCACCCCGTTAGACCTGATCCCGATTTAATATAACATCATCAAACTAAACTTTTCTGCTCAGGGTTCATACAGTTGTTGTTTTGATGACATTCTTCTAAATGACAGGGAGAATGATAACATGCTGGTCCTTGCAGATCTTCGTACTATTACTTAAACATTGTGTCTTAAAAATGTATGGGCTCCATTTCAACCATCACATCAGTTTGCTTCTGTATTTGAGCTGACCAGGCTCCGCTGTCTCGCTCTGCTTCATGCACATTACCAGTTCAGATTCAGTGAAACCTAACAATGTTGTTGTAACACCAACCGGAACGTTATCATTGTTCACTTTTAGAAAGATCTTTGTTTCGGCAACATGAAGAAAATTACACTGGCATCCACTGCATTTGGATGAACTGTTAGAAACTCATATTTGCTGTTTGGATGACGTGAACCTTTAAATGTCGGCAGCAGTATCCATCTAAGTTTACTCCAAATCATGTGACAACAGACCTTTGTCTGTTTGTTCTCTATGTTCTGTGACAGTCTGATTGAGCTCTCCTCTTCCGTCTGCCCAGGCATCAGCTTCACTGCTTCATTCCTGCACCGCTGAACCTTCAACTTGTTAAGTTAAATCTCTTGTAACAAGTGTTTAAACTTGACCTTTTGACCCTTTCTCCGGTCTCGTATCTAAACTCGACCCTGTGCCGATTTTGATTTATTCTTTCAAGCATGTAAAAACAGTTGATATGACAACACACATAATTTTACACATAATCCAATATCAATTTGCTTATACCTAGTACATGCTTGAATGGAGTAGGAAGAAGTCAGACTTATCCAGTCCTACCCCATGACATCATCTTACCATCATTGGTTTGCAAGGAGTAAATGATTCACTTCTACCCACACAAGTATTATACTAAAAAAGAAAAGATTATAACAGTGTTAACATTCTTACATAATTACATAATTACATTCTTAAATAATTATCTTCTTCACAGCACCTGGAGCTTCCTCTTTGTTTTCCACAGAACATGAACTTCTTCTCTTGCTTCATATGTGAACTTTAACTTTACTTCCCCTTTTTTCTTTTACATTTACTGATTTTTATTGTCAGCACTTTTTACCACGAAGTGTCTCAGTTAATGGTGATGTTGGTTGGTAATGACTGAAATCGCCCCATAGTGTGAATTGGCATCAATTTTGTAGGACATTCATGGTGATTCAAGCCACAGCAAGTTGTAGCGCTGTCTCATGGTTAACAAAACATATTAAACTTGGATTTTAATTGTTTGTCTACTCTAACATTTACAGTAGGTTCAGGGTCTCTGCACGTCTCATCAGGCTCAATTTAAGACTTTAAGCACTGTTTGTAGACCACTATGGATCTAATTTAAGGTTTTAAGAGGTGTAATGGTTCACCAGATCCACAATTTGGTTGATTGATTGAGTGATTAAGTCATTCATTTATTGATTTATTTCTTTATTGTGGTGAATAAGAAAAAAACTTCACTAACATTATGGAACACTAAAGAGAAGAATCGTGTAGTAAACTGAGGTTAAAGTAGCTGATGATTTGTAGAAGAATACATGGAATACCTGCACATAAATGATCTAATGTAGTTTGTGAAGAAAAACCGTAACAGAACCAGGTTTTCAGGCGACAGTCCTACAATTACAAAGCTCCAGTCTCAACAGGATCACAAAACAAGCATCCTCCTCTCTGCTGCCTAAACAGTTTACAGCATTTAGATGTAGTAAACTTGGACTTCTTTTCTCAGTGCTCTTAGCCACACCTGTGCTTTTTTAAAACCGTGTTATTCGTGTCAGGTAAGCCAGCGACAGTCTGCTGCTGCTGCCTCGGTGTTTAACGGTGATGGTTACAAACACATGAAAAGAAAGCAGATGGACAAAACGGGTCTGAACCCATCACCAGCGAGGACGTGTTGGCCCGTCCTCACTTTGTGAAACACCTTTTTGAGGGTTAAGACTTGGCCTTAGGGTTCAGGTTAGGTTTAGGTCAGGCATTTAGTTCTGATGGTTGAGGTTAGGGTAAGGGGCTAGGCAGTGCATTATGTCAGTGGGTGTCCTTACAGAGATAGAAGTATTATGTCAGTGGGTGTCCTTACAGAGATGGAAGTAGTGTGTGTGTGTGTGTGTGAAAGGTAAAAGTGATTGAAACTGAGAGCATGTCAGAGGTATTTCTGTATGAGGTGTCATTTTACAAGGACACACACCTGTTTGTTTTCTCTAGCAGTGAGGACTAGTCCCTAGCCTTGCACCCCCTAAAACTAAACCTAATTGTACCTGAATGTCTGAACCCTCTGAAGATGTGAGGCCCGACTGAAATGTCCTCACAGCACTGGTCTTGAATAAACACTTGTCCACACAGCCATAGAAAGACATAAACAAACAGGGATGCAGTTCCAGTGACTGTTTGTGAATGAAAGGCTTTCTGTCTCTCCCCTCCTCGCGGTCTTTCAGAAGAATGTGCTCTTGGCAGGACTACAGACACTTCTCACAGTGGCGGGAAAACACACACATCCAGGCTGCAAAAAGTGATGCAAGTACAAACAGTTGGGCCAAATTTTAGTACTGACTGTAACTTAACAGACTACCAGGTTCACCAGAACAGCAAGAGACGACCACACTATCACCAGAGCAGACCACAGTATGATATTCACTCAGATTTGTTTGTTATAATTTCTGCCTTACACAGAATAGTGAGTGTTTCATACCAGTGATAAATTCATAATAAAATCGTGGGCTGCAAAGTTGTATCAACCACCTTATAAAACTACTGATTCAGAGGCTGGATGGAAACATGGATTTCAAAACCCTTAAGATTAACAGAAAAACGGCCTGTGGGGAATAAAATAAAAGATGTCAAACGTTACGAGGCACTTGAGGTCGGTGTTGTAGAAGTAATTTACCTTAGTTAACTTTTGGTTAACTAGCATTAATGTCACAGCTGTTGTTGTCATGTCAGGTTGTGTCAGCTAGTGTTACATTTGTCACCTGTGTAACATACACGTTAAGGGAGACATGCCAAACTTCACTGCGCTCTGTGGGTGTCATATTTACCTGAGACTTAACTGTGTTTCTGTTAAGAGCCCAGTTCAAGCAGCTAAAGCATCATTTCTGATTTGACTGAGTTGTGTCTAGTCCTACTTTAAAAAGAGAACTTTTATGAACTTTATCATTTTAGAATTTCTGAAGAATGAAACCAGACAAAATGTCTAAAAGCAGTTAGTTTAAAAAAATTTACACAAAGGAAAAAGTCATATATAAAATATTAAATAGTACAATATTACAAATTACAGTTCAAGTTAAAGAAACTTCATGAAAAATATCTAACAAATGTGATTATTGTTCAGTCTCTGTGTATGAATGTACACACAGTGAAGACGTTGTAGCCTGACACAATACTGCCTGCAGTGTCATTTTTTGCAGTGTGTGACCACACACTCTCACTGTCCCTTCCCTCCTCGCTCCTGATTGGCTGCTGAACTGTGGCGGGCTTTGCTCAGCCCTCGTGACTTCCACCGCAGTCAGTCAGTGTGGCTTGAACACACCGAAACGAGGTCAGCAGGGGACAGACCGCTCTGTAAACAGCTCGAGGCCAAGAGGCTGAGAGCAGCTGCAGGAACAGGAACGGTTTCACAGATGGACAAGTTCGGTCTGAGTCCACGAGACAGATGACCAGGAGAGACGTGTGTCTCTAATATATGATGAGCTGATAATGTTTTATTCTTGAAAGCAGCAAAACAACACCTACAGTAGTAGTAGTTACACATGCCCGAGTAACCACACAGCACAACTGGTTAAAGCAACTATAATCAGTCTTTGTATATTAACAGTGTATAAAACAACAGTGAAAACACCTGACAATGTGAATCTGCAGCTTCCCTCAGCTCTCTAGTGAGTTTCAGCTCATTGTTGTGTCTTTACTCAACTTTACTGTTCTGGTTCACTCTCACTGCTCTCGTAACATTTTCAGCTACAGCAGGAAGCAGCTGTTTTCATGAACAGAAAACCACTGTACACTACCGGCTTTGCTCCACAACGGTAGACTGACACAGAGAGTAGCTGGTGAACACACTGGAGTATTTGGCAGCCAGATCTTTCCCTCAGGAGCTGGAGACCAAAAGCAAAGCTAAAAGGGAGGTAGTACAGGACAGAAACATGACTCCAAATGAATGCTAAGCTACTGAAAAACAGTGCCAACAAAATGAAACAGCTGTTGCTATCTAGTCATTCATTATTTAATAGCACATATCAAGCTTTGTCCTCCATTAGCTGGCTACCACGTTGCTTTAAACCATGCAACGTGGTGTTAAATTACAGGCCTAAGTATATACTTTTGATATTAACATAGGTAAAACTTTGCAGTCGTGCACACAGCTCTGTGAGGAGGATGCTAACATGCACACAGTAACAACGCTAACATAACCAAAAGCCGAGGTTCAAAGTTTGTTTCTGAAATTTTACAGTTGTGGTGAAGCCCATTCATTCATTCATAACCAGACTTGTATACAGATGTGACACATGAAAGGACAATACAGAGTAAAGTGACCAGCAGAGCCTTGTTAGTGTGCTGTGTCCAGAGCAGCTTCAGGTCACCTCTGTTGGATCCATCATCCCTCACTGTGTCCAGCACATCCTCATCCTCATTAAGCCATACAACTGTAACCATGAGTCAGTTCACTGTTAGAAAGTTAACCTGCAACTATTTATAACCCACCAACATTTCCTGGTTTAATGTGAGGAGCTGATGCTTTTCTTTGTCTGACATGAGAATAAACTAATATCTGTGGACTTGTTGGTTGGACGCAACAAGACAGTTTGAAGATGCCACCTTTGATTCTGGAAAGTCAAAGTGGCATTGTTCCCAATGTTTGACCTTCTGTGAATAAAAAGATCAATCAAATAATTGAAAAATAATCAGCTGATTAATCGGTGATCCTGCAGTTTTTATTTCCAATTATTTTTTCAGGATTTTCTCTTCATTTGTCACCATCTATATATATATATATAGCCTATAAACAGCAGCTTAGTCAATCAGGAGTCTTTTCCTACTGGTTGAGTAACTGTGGAAATGTTTAGTTTCTGATGTAGTGAGTTGCTGCTGAGGCTTTGTGTCCCTGTGGTCTGTTGGTTTTATAGCTGGTCACCAGGTTTGTTCTGGTTTTTGACCCAGTCAGCAGCTGGATGGGATGAGTGTACTTTTATTCCCTCTGCAGTCCTGGAAAAACACAAGAGAGGGAATGTCAGTGTCATATCAGTGGAGGTGAAACTTGGCAGAAAGTTTGGAAGAGAATGACAGAGGTTTTGGGATCAGAGTAGACATGATGATGAGAGCTGGAGAGAGAGAGGAGAGTCAGTGACCCACCGAGGGCCTCCGGTGGTGTGAAGAGGTTCAGATGTTCCCTCACCTCATCTCAAAGCCTTTGTTCATCCATAGGACCCTGTTAATCTCCATGTTACTCTTATCTGTTATGAATTCCAGTTTTGTTTCATCTTTTCTCTTTGTTTCACTCACTCCTTTCTGGGTAGCACTTTAACATGATACGCAGCATACAAGCATTTGATAAATTGTTTGTGACACTATTATGGAGTCGTAAACAGCTATATGGACACTTTAACTGGTTATTAATGTTCACTATTTGTCAGTAGCCATACCTGTTCCTGTGAAGACATATTTTGGTACCATTTTCAGATTATACAGGAGTTATAGAGGAGCATTATTTAATAGTTTATCACTGAAATTTATTAGCAACGCCTCCAAACTTTCAAATCTGCAGTCATAATTTTAATAAGGTTTAATTTTTAATAAGCTATCAACAAAAGTCACCTATAGAGAATGTGAAGGTACGTCACGTCGTGTTGAATGTTGGGATGGGGGCGCCATTTTGGGAGATACTCACTGCATTTACCTGCATGCATTCTGGTTTTGTTTGGCTAAAAAGTTGCATAAATCATTTAGATCTCAGTTTACTAACTGTGGTTGTCCAGAGTGGATAACCTTAGCTGACTGTAGCTAATTCATAGCGGACGCCATCAATGAGAGCGAGCGAAAGTGGACGTTTGTCAGTAGTTGAAGCATCCACTACTGTATGGGATAGTTTTAATTAAATGAATGTATGTACTGTACATTTTTATGATGGATAAATGAGCAGGATCCCAACAAAATGGTGCATTTACCCAACATTCAGCATGGCATGTTGACAACTTTACATTCTCTATGAATGTTAATAAATCTTTAACAAAGAGTTAAACAGTAAGTCAGCGGGTTTGTGCTTAGAAATGTTAATGAGCTGTCTAAAATGGATATCAGTCCAGATGCCCTGCAGGCAGCCAAACCGTCAGCTGACTTCAAGAGCTCTCTAAAAAGACAAAAGTCTCATATTGGAGGAAGGTTTTCCACAACCTGGCAACCCAGATTTCATTCTTATAGTGGCCTTATAACTGGTCCATAAAGCCTTAGTAAATGATTGGTTAATAGAGTCAATAATTAAAGCTGATAAACTCGTATACATAGCTACTTATCAAAAAGTGGTGTCCATATTTTATATTGTAGTAATTGTGGTTAACTATATTGTTGTTCATCATGTTTTACACAAGGCTCCACCAGTCACAAATACATTAATAACACTCATATCTGCTTACAGCTTATTAAATGTTTATATACTGCCTCTGAATACTAAATAGGAGGGTTAAGGTAAAGTGTGACCAATTTCACTGTTCCTCTGTTATAACTTCACATTAAGCTCAGTACGATGCCCAGTATTTATTTGTGTTGGTTTTATTTTTGTATCATAAACACCGAGGCAACATTCAGTGCTCTGTGTAAGCAAAGAAACTGGGTATACAGTAGGATCAAGGTGTGTGTGTGTGTGTGTGTTGTGGTAATTTTGACTGCATTTATCCAAAGCACCTCTCATTCACCCATTTCCTCACCTGGACAGGAGGTGCTGGGGTTTGACCACCAACCCCGTGATCAGCAGACGACCTGTTCTACCTCCAGAGTTACAGCCACCTCCTCTGTGTGTGGGTGTGTAGGTACAACTCACTCAGGTTCAGTGGTGTGTTGGAGTGTGTATTGTGTTTGCTCTGGGTCACCCGTCATGTGGCACTGTGGCAACATGAGACAAACTGTTTCCATAGCAGGAGCCAACTGAAAAGGTCGGTACGCTCTCCCTGGGCTTGTGTGACCCAGAGGACATGTTTGGCAGGAAGTGGGTGTGTATGTGTGTGTGTGTGTGTGTGTGTGATGAAAGAGTTAGTGTGTGACAGAAAGACCAAACAGAGGCTGTGTGTTTGTATAGATATTAAGTAAAAGAGAATCTGTTCTTTTGTGTTTGAGGAGAAATAAAACTGTGTGTGTGTGTGTGTGTGTGTGTGTGTGTGTGTGTGTGTGTGTGTGTGTGTGTGTGTGTGCGTGTGTGTGCGTGCGTGTACGTAATCAGAAAATGATCGTCATTAAATTTAATGCGATTTTGCACTGTCTGCCGTCATCCCTCGTTATCTCTGGGAGATTTTGTCCTACTTCCTTTAACCTGCCGCTGTGTAGCTTTAGATAACAGGTGGGCACACAGTGTTTGATCCTCCTGTTATCAGTCGGCCTTTACTATGACTCACCTACACAGAGTTTGTTGCTGCTGCTGTGTGAGCAGGAGTCCTAACTGTCCTTAGACTCAATGGGTTTACTGCAGTGTATCACATCATTGTCTATCTTGTGTTAAATGTTAATTACAGACTTAAACAAAAACTGTTCAGGAAGTCTCTGCCTGTGGAGATTCTGACACTGCAGCACCGTCTGTATCGTTACCGCCTGGCTGCATCTCGTTTCATTTACCTACAATCAACTGCACCAAAACATGATGTATACAACAATATTCTTCTTTTCTACATGGCACCAGATTCACCAAGCAGTTTGTCGGTCACGTTTTTTGAGTCTGAAGTCAACAAAATGTACAGCTGTTACAATTTAGCCTCTAAACTGATGTTAGCGATGCACTTTTCCATCAGTGGGTTTTTGTTTGCTAACTCATTAACTCAGCAAGAAGCCAGTTTAAACCAAGCTGCAGCACCTGGCTCATGTAGGAAGGAAACGGCTCCAAATTCTAATATGGGCTGCTGCTGCTCTTAAAGGACAGATTCTGGATTTATCATGTTCTTAAAACAGTACTGACATGCCCATGTGTCCTTGTGAATAGGTCTTAGTCGCTGTAAGTTTTCTTACTTGCCACACTGACCCATAACTGCACAGGGGCTAATGTGGGACAAAATACACAGCCTCATTTTGTGCAAACACATTCCAAATCTTGTCTGAGGCTCAAACGAACCTCCAGCTGTTCTACTAAACTGATCTGAGTCAATGTCTTTACGGTTTATTTAAAACAAATCTCCCTCTTTTGTTTCCCAGGATAGTAGTTCCTTACTAAGCTGTGGCAGAGCAGTAGGCGTCTAGTCAATGTATGTAAGTTTGTTGTTGTTAACCATTGTGGGCTTCTCAAGAGTTAACCTGGAGTGAGTTTCTACTTTCATCTTTAATGATTTACACATCGTACAGCAGAAACAAACCAATCCCGACAGATTACACAGCTAATGTCATCACTAATGTAAAGTTTACACGTGGAGCACTGAACGCAGCCCTGTTCTCTACAGCATCTTTATGAAGCTCACAATATTTCAGTTTTTTATTGGATTGTCATAAATGTATACATTTAGTAACGTGTTTAGAACTGAGGTCATAGTTGCATTATATTCAGAAGTGTTCCTAATATTCTGATGTGGGGAGGACAAAAGTAAAAAGACACCTCTGCAGGTCCGCTGTATTAAATTGCATTTAGTTGTACAAGTGAAGCATGGAAGAGCTGTCAAAAGACATCAGTCTGTTTATGTCCATCATCAGTAATTTACAGGTCAGAGTTTCTTATTCATGAGATTTACAGTGACACAACTTTAACCTTTAAATCAACAAAATCACAAAAAAATCCGACCAACAAAATAAGATAAAATGAATCACAGAGCAGATTCTACTTTTACAAACCAAATCATCAGCAGAGTTCTTCCA
>NW_018128227.1:92738-92936 GCF_001952655.1 Monopterus albus | reverse complement strand
GGGGATTCATGTCTGTTGCTAATGTATGGAAACAACTTCTTAGTGCTGATGTTTCTGAAGGTGTATATGTGTGTGTCTGTGTCCAGATCAAAGAAGGACAGTTTCCTTTTGTCACAGTCCAGATGAACTTTGACCTGCTGAAGCTTCTTCTTCTTCTTCTTCTTCACTGAGAGATAAACTGATCGGCCTGATGGGGAG
>NW_018128227.1:76350-84556 GCF_001952655.1 Monopterus albus | reverse complement strand
CTATAAATCAACAAAATCACAAAAACTTCGACCAACAAAATAAAATAAAATAAGATAAAATGAATCACAGAGCAGATTTGAAATGATTCTACTTTTACAAACCAAATCATCAGCAGAGTTCTTCCAGGTTCATCTCATGTTTTTCCTGCTGTGCGTTTATCTCAGTACATTTGGAATCAAATACGGTAAAATTACATCCAATTACTGTACCATCGATGGTTCTTCCCTTTACGATTGTTAGAACCATATGTGTACGATGTGTGAGAATCTTCATCATCATCGCTGTCTTCATTGTACTAGTCGTAGACGTCATCATAGTCATTATCACTATCATCCTCATCCTCGGGCAGCACGGTGGCACAGTGGTTAGCGCCGTTGCCTCACAGCGAGAAGGTTCTGGGTTTGCATGTTCTCCCCGTGCTTGCGTGGGTTCTCTCCGGGTACTCTGGCTTCCTCCCACAGTCCAAAGACATGCAGCTTAGGTTGATTGGTGTCTCTAAATTGCCCATAGGAGTGCATGTGCGTGTGTGTGGTTGTTCGTCTATGTGTTAGCCCTGCAATGGATTGGCGACCTGTCCAGGGTGTACCCCGCCTTTGCCCGATTGCCGGCTGGGATTGGATCCGGCCCCTCCTGTGACCCCGTTCAGGTACTAACCGTATAAATCAGCATCACTATCATAATCATTATGAGAACAAGAATAAGTATGAGGATAATGATGAGGATTATCCTTATTCTTGTTCTCATCCTCATCATCATCACTATCATCATCCTCAAAGCCCTCCCAGCCTTGGACAGAGCGGTGATAGTTGATCCTCTCTGGGTTTTCAGGAAGCTTCTGTCTCTGTCTACGTCTCACACTGGTCAGATCTTCAGACAGGATGAGTTTTGGATGAGCAGTGTTTGGATCCAGAACCACAGGAGTGTAGGAGACCACCTCCTTCATCTTGTTCCAGATGTTGAAGGCCAGGTTGCCCAGGTGTTTGGCCACATCTATCAGAGCTCCTGAGACCAGCTGTGGATCCTCCAGCAGGGGGCGCTGCTGGGTTCTTTTCACTGCAGCCTTGTAGTTCTGCAGGAATGTAGCGTTCTAGTTTCTTCAGTATTCTGTCTTGCAGCTGTCATCTTAGATAGAAAGCTAAGAGTTTAGTCTGAATGTGAGCCTGTTCTCTTACCGGGTTTCCTGTCAGCATAAGAACCTGTTGATCCTGTTTGACACCTCATAAGTGACGTTTTAGCAGGGTCAAAGGCCAAGTGGTGAAACCTGACTGGCTGCCCTGAGTGTCACTCCAAATTCTTTATCTTAACTGGCTGACACTCATACCCATCCTTGTGTGGTAGGTTGTGCAATCACCACCTCACAATCTAGGTCGACATTACATTCCAAAATTCAGGAGTAGCCAGTTGAAGCTGGTTCAGACACACATTTGCATTAAAGCCATGGGCTTGACAATGATCCAGGAAGTCCAGGTGCAGGAACAGATGTGTTTAATTAAATGCCAAAACACAGCACAGTGGTTTGTAACACTCACTCAATGTCCCCTCACTGTGTCAATGGACTCACCCCATTTAAATGAATAAGTATCAGCCACTCCTTCTGCACAGGACTTAAAACAAACACACACATCACCCGTGTTCCCATGAAAGTCGTGTGTTTATGTCCTGAGATTCAGACATGCTCAGTGCGTCGCTCTGTTTGTGCCTTTGCAGATCAGTATCTTCTGTTTCACACAGTTTAGTGAAATCTAAAATGAATCCAAGCATCAGAATCAGAGTAAAGGATGTTGGACACACAGGGAGTTTGACTCTGGTACAGTGGCTCTCAATCTGCTTGTATAAGTCCAGAAAAAAAGTGCATTTAAATAAGAAAAAAGGGACAAAAACAACAATCTATTAATAAATATATATATGTATATGTACACAGTGTGAAATAAGAGCTATTAGATACGTACAGTGGAGATATTTACAAATTACCGCTGTATCATGTTATTCAGACGTGTTGTCAACTTCCTGTGTGTGTGTGTGAAGTGTGTACTGAGAGAATCAGGAGCCTTTTATAGGAGCTTGCTCTGGATTCAAGGTGCACACATCTGAGTCCTTTGTTGGTGCCAGACAGAGAGGAGGTGTGTTGACTATATCCCCTTTTCCACCATCTGGTACCAGTGTGTCTTTACTCGCCTTATTTGTTTCCATCGGTTAAATGTCGGGCATAGTACCTGGTACCTGCTAGTGTTTTTAGTATCACCTCCGTCGACGTTCCAAGTGAGCAGAGGCGATACCAAACGGTGACATGTAAACACTGCAGACTAGTGATTTGTCAGAGAAATTTCGTCATCAACGTACAAGACGTCCTGGAACAAAGAAAGCACCATTTTTAAATGCTAACTGCTACTTTACTGTCGTTACTGTACTAACTAAAAACGGCCACAAACCAAGAATCAAGAGCAGCGTACCATCAATGTCCTCCACTGTCACTGTGTTGGTTACTGATGTTGTCACAGCAGTGTAATGCGGTGTCGCTATGACAACCAGCTACACTGAGAAGGGACCATCTGCAGTGGAAAACCAAGCACCTGCTACCAAAGGTGAGCAGAGTCGAGTTGAGCTGAGCTGGTACCAGGCGATGGAAAAGGGGCTTATGACTATGATGGAACATAAGCTGATTAGGGTTAAGAGTTTGTAAACTGATGCCAGCAATTGTTATCTCTCCACACCGGCACAGCTCTGACTGATTTTAAATAGGAATGGCATTGTTAAAACTTGTACCTTTTGTTTCATAGATACTTTTACAGTCTAAAAATAATGTATAAAAACCAATTTTGGTCGAACAAATGAGAGAGTTGTCGAGGGTCTGTGACCGTGTGAGGGGCATCGTTTCACTGTCGTTTGACATTTCATCAATTAATCCAAAAATGAATCAACAGATTAATCAGTAATGACCCTTATCGTAACAAATACTAACCAGTATCTCATTATGTGTGTCTCAGCTGGGCTACAAAACCAGATTTGAGAGACATTGACCAGTGAATATTTGGTGTTTGCCTGATACATGAGTTAACTGATTAACTGGTTTTTACAAATTGGCTGACTCCAGTAGCAGAGGAGCAGCTTCTGAAGCCACAGTTTGTTTAAATCCTGCTGTGCCAGCAGAGCAAACATGCTGAGGAAGTTTCCAGCCCTCAGTTACACTGACTTCTGTTATAATAAGATAAAATGTCAGAGCTGCTGCTGCAGTAGTTTGATCATCTCGTTTAACTGTGGATGAGTCAGCAGCTTGGATAAAAACTGAGATCTGATCTCACCGTCGTCCACTGTTTCCATGAGTCACACACAAAATGTCATATCTCACTAACGGCATGAACAAAAACAAACATATTCTCAGTGATTAACACTCGTGCATATTGAGAGTAGACTCATATTTTCTTTACTCGTCTGTAGAGATGAAGCCTCTGTCAGCAGTCTGTGTGGGGTGTGTGTGTGTGTGTGTGTGTGTGTGTGTTTGTAGTCAAGGAGAGGGAAACCTGTCGAGGCAGTGACGCTCTCAGCGGGCAGGGAAACGGAGTGTGTAGTATGTCAGAGGAATGATGCTGCACTACCTTTAAGTCTCTGTCATTTGCTCTTCTGTCTCTCTGACCTACACTGCTGTGCTGTACAGTAGCTTCACTCTCCTTTTCACACACTTTGTGCTGTAGATTTTATGTTATGTTGCCATTTTTGCCACCTGTGACAAACTGAATTGTTGAGAGAGAGTGTAGAAAGGCACACCTGTCTATTTCAGGCCCCACATTTCACCCTACGTGTCAGGATACAAACTAAGCACTTCTCTGTAGACCTCTGTGATCAAACAGTGGTCAGGTAGAGATCAGGGCAAAGGGATAAACCCGTGTCTAAAGCTCTGAGTGTTCCCGGAGCACAGTGGCCTCAGTAACTGAAATAGAAGACATCTGGAGCCAGCAGGATTCCGACTTGAATCCCTCTAACAGAGCTTCAGAAGTCCTCTGCAGAGATGGAGAACCACCCCGGCTGCTCTCCATCACTTGGGCCTTTCTGGTAGAGCAGCAGGACAGAAGCCACTGTGCGTAACAGGCAGATGAAGCTGCACGTTTACAAATGTGCAGCCGTACTTGGTGTTTGTCAAACTGCATCTAAAGGAATGTGAGAGCAGGAGGACAAAGACTCTCTGGTCTGATGAAACAAAAACTGAACTCCAAACACTTTGTCTGGAGAACACCAGGCGCTGCTCATCACCTGCTACCACCGTTTCTACAGTGAGGTGGGGATGGGGCAGCATCATGCTTTTCACCAGCAGGGACAGGGAGACTGAGGGAAGGATGAATGCAGCCAAATACAGAGAGGTTTTTGAAGAAAACCTGCTCCAGAGTGCAGCCACCTGAGACTGGAGCGACAGGTCACCTTTCACCACAGTGACCTGAAGCGCACAGCCAGGACTGGGCTGGAGTGGCTTCAGGACCAGTGACCGAATGTCACTAAGGGGCTCAGCCAAAGACTTAAACCCCAGAGAACATCTGTGGAGAGACCCGAAGAGTTCACAGACACTTAATCTGACTGAGCTAGAGAGGAGCTGCCAGGAAGAAGAGAATAAACCTCCTCAACTCAGGTGTGCACAGCTTACATAGACTTACCCAAGAAGACTGGAAGCTGTCACTGCTGCCAAAAGGGCTCCTGACCTATGGGTCTGAATACTTAAACACATATACAAGTTTTTGCTTTTGGGCATTTTTGTAAGCGTCACTCCTGAAGCTGCTGTGTAGATCAGCTGTTTCCTGTTGCTCAGTGACAGAGCCTGAACACTGGGAGTGAAGTGGCCTCCGCTGTGGTCTGCTCTGCCCTCTGGTGGTGCAGCGTGCCACTGCAGCTGGTGCAACGCCGGTGCAACACAACTGACGTATCATGTAAACAGATTTGTGCAGAGTCACTGTGAGTCATGCTGAGAGAGTGAGACAGGAGGCGAATGGAGAAAGAGAGAGAGAATCAGCTTCAGCATCTGGGTCAGCGCGTGACTCACCACTGTCACAGGATCAGCGTCTGTGTAACAATGACAAAGCTCCTCTGATGAGGACCGCCCCCAACGGTCTCTCGCTCTCTGTCAGAACCGACCTGGAAACACACTGATCTGCACTTGGGCCACATCCAGGCCACACTGTGAACCAGTCAGGCAGCAGTTCAGAGCAGTAGCTTCCATTGTCTTTGCTGTCTGCATCAGCATCCTCCATCTCTTCAGCTCCTTCTGTCAGTGTGAAATAACTCTGACACTACAGGTGTTTGGTCAGAGAAGGGGATTATTTCTTTGCTCTGCTCCCTCAGACAAAACACCAAACACAATACTAGCTAAATAAACATACCACAGTAAAATGTCATAAAAGTAAGTTCAGCATGTGCTAAATAGTATTGAAGAAGTTACTTTCACTCTAATACTAGAAGTGTGGCTGCATGGAGGTTATTTCTTATGTGATGTGATGTGAATGGAAGGTTCGTGAGGTTCAGGATGTTGTCGCTGTGGTGCTTGAAACATTAGATGAGATTTTTATTGTTTTATTATTTGAATAATAGAAATTCTATAGGGATCCACAGTGTCGACATTTA
Source organism: Monopterus albus (assembly GCF_001952655.1). Taxonomy (NCBI): domain Eukaryota; kingdom Metazoa; phylum Chordata; class Actinopteri; order Synbranchiformes; family Synbranchidae; genus Monopterus; species Monopterus albus. The sequence continues at coordinate 78,954 of NW_018128227.1, read as the reverse complement.
GCTGCTGGATTAAATGAAGTTTTCGCACACTGTGAAATAAGCTGCAGCAGATGTGAGTCTGTCCTGCTTCCTCACGTTTTGTGGGTTGGTGTGTTTCGTTGTGGTTGTGACTTAATTAGTGTGAACTAAAGTAACATCTGGGGAACATGCTGTTAACCTACATACTGTATTTATGTGCACCACACAGGCCTGCACAGGTGGAAAGTCGTAGTACCTTTAGTACTATACTGTACAGTTGAGTACACTACTTCAACTATATGTTTAGGCAAATATTCATAAGAGACTAATTATTATGTAATCATGACTTTATTGATCCCCAGTGGAATATTCACAAGCTACTCAGCAGTAAAGTACTTCAAATTATATGTATATAAGGTAGTTAACATCAGCTCCCTCTGCTACTTTTACTGAAGTAAACAACCACACCTGCACAAACCCTGTTTCCCAGATGCGTCATGAGGAGCCGATGTTACTCATATTTCCTCTTTACTGGGAGATTGTGATAGAGTTTGACTCTGGTTCCTTTTATTTCCCCGTTTTACACCTGTCACATAACTTGATACCTAGAGAAGTACTTAAGCTACTGAATCCCTCACTGAGGTCTGGACCTCTGGGACCTCAGCGGCAGCCACAGCAGTGATCTCAGCACAATAACATCTGATTTACTGAATGTGTGTGTGTGTGTGTGTGTGTGTGTGTGTGTGTGTGTAATTCAAGTCCCTCGCCTCCCACCTGTTGCTTCTGAGCATCAGATGCCTGTAATTGACTCAGACGCAGCAGGTGAGGCAAACAAAGAACAGAAGAGGAAAAAGTCTGAACAGTTGTTGAAGAGATCAAAAGGAGAGAGAGCTGAGTCACTGTTTTAGTCTCTCGCCCGCTGCTGATGTTCCATTTTGACCTTAACCCTAGAAAGACGTCTTCCGCAGCACAGTGGTCCTGCAGTATCCATGCTGACTTTTGCTATAATAATTAGAATTAGTGTTGTTGTTGATGTTTAGTATGGAAGTCCATTTTCATCAAGACTAGAACAAATGTGCCTAAAAATTAGACGTGAGGAAAAGTGGTCAAAATTATGAGATGATAACTCAAAGGTTTGAGCCCACGTGACAGCTGCAGCCACAGGCGTCTTGTATTCTGGTTGGCCGTCGGTACGATTCTTGTGAACACAGTATGTCAGAAACATCTTGAGGGAATTTCTTCAAATTTGGCAACATGTCCACCTGGACTCAAGGATGAACCATTAGATTTTGTAGGTCAACGGTCAGTGACCTCACTTCTGTCCCAGCCCTGTGAATTTGACTGGTTGGCGAAGGCGAACAGCTGTGAATCAGTAATTCTAGTTAAATTTATCTCAACATTTTCATTTAAACTCTTTTTCCTGATGGAAACGGGCTTGTGATGGGGCTGCAACTAACTTTTTATTACCAGTTAATCTGCTATTTATTGATGTTTGCTAACGTACTACATTAGCATTCAGCTAATGCTAGATAAAGTACCCCACCTGGAACAGAAGGGGTTCAGTTCAGGTTAAGTGGATGTACGGAGTCAGTGTTGTGTTGCGGTGCCACTTTCACCAGGACAGAGGACATAAAAATTACAAATGTGACGAGGATTAATTTAACGGTTCACAGGAAAAACTACACTTTAGTGTTTGATGACAAACATTTTCCCAGAAGACTAAATCATAATCAGGCTCCAACATTAATGCTGCTTCAGTCTCAGCTCAGATTATTTCAGAAGATTCATTTAACACAAAAATAATCTTTAAATTCTCACAAACTGCTGAATTAATCCAGCTCCTCCACTGTGAAGATGTTCTGTGATAAATGGTTATTTAGGGGCTTTAGTACTGTTGGCCCCAGTGGTGGAAAGTAACTAAGTACCTTTACTCAAATACTGTACTCAAGTACAATGCTGAGGTATTTTTTACTTTGAGTATTTCAATTTTCTGCTCCTTCATACTTCAAATATTGTACTTTTTACTGCATTATATTTATTTGATAACTTTAATTCCTTTGCAGAATCAAATGACTAAAACTACAGTATAATCCTAAGATGGTGGGGAATTCACAAGCCACCAGCAGTAAAGTAATGTAAAGTACTTCAAACTATAAACAGTTAGAAGGTAGTTAACATCAGCTCCACCAACAACACAACAATGCATCAGTAAATATAACCCAGTATGAAATGTGCCATTCTCTATAATGGTAATGCTATAATGCTGCTAATACTTTCACTTAAGTAAAAATGTTAGTATCTTTACAATGTGCTATTGCTAGTTTTATTACAGTAAAGGGTCTGAATATTTCTTCCACCACTGGCTGGCCCAAACAAAGCTGTTTACAGATAGCACTTTAGATTGTAGGACAGGTTTTCACTACTTTGACACGTTATAAACAGTTAATCATGAAAGTAATCATTGGCTGAAAATCACTGGATCCTTTTGATACTGAATCACCATGAGTATTAGCAGCAGGCTAGCAGTGTCAGCCCCCCCAAACCTAAATGTGAACAAATGAAACAGGTGATGTGAAGGCAGGATGTGCTTCGTGTTGGTAGGAAACATCGCGCCGCCTCAGTTTTCATTTTTCCCCAAAACAGGTG